>NW_007249764.1:0-16559 GCF_000164805.1 Carlito syrichta
AGGCAGTGGGTGGCGAGAGTGGCTCTGGGCCCCCCACAGGGTGCTTCAGCCAGGAATGGGACTGGTTTCTCTGAGGGGCGGGCACCCAGAGCTTCCCTGTGTGACTGGTGGTGTTGGGTGACGGGCTGGAGACAATGCAGCCGGGGAGAGAGCTGGAGGGAGCAGGAAACCAAAACTTCCCCGCATGCTGCAATATCTGGCCTTAGGAAATGAGGTAAAGTTTGTTGCTAGGTGGGCAGGGCAATGGAAGTCTCTGCCTGGAGAATGGCGAGGCAGTTTAAGCAGATCTGTTTTTCTCTGCTTGTCTGGGTCCTCTGGCTTGGGGTCTCACACTGAGTGCCTCAGCCAGGGTGGACACGGAGTTCCAGAGTTCCAAAGGGCAGGCTGTGAGCAGCGAGAGTGGTGCTGGGACCCTACAGAGTACTTCAGCCAGGAATGGGACTGGTGTCTCTGAGGGGCAGGCGCCCAGAGCCTCCCTGTGTGACCGGCGGCTTGTTGCCGGGTGCCTGGGCTGGAGACAATGCAGCTGGGGAGGGATCTGGAGGAGGCTGGGACCGGAGACTTCCACACACGAGTAGAATGGCAGCAGTGGGGTGGGCGCAATATCTGGCCTTGCGTGGGACTGAAGTTCCCGGGCCTGACCCCAGCATGGTTGGTGGTGGGCTGGGGGATGGGGTTAGAGAAGTAATAGCCTTTTTGGGAACTCACGTTCAGAGAATCTCACCAGTTCACCTATGTCGTCGCCATCTTCACATGGATGCATTTTTACAAAATATTATGTTGAGTGAAGTAAGTTGCAGAACACAGTGTGGCAATTGAGTCATGGCTAAAGCCACAGTGGAATTTATTTTTTCTCTTAGGGAAACCTCAGCCTTGCCTTTCAAGCCTTCAAACTGATTACATCAAGTCCATCCATGTGAGATCTAGGATAGTGTCCCTCACTTAGAGTCATCTGATTAGTGACTCCAATAATTTCTGTGAAATTACTTCACAGCATACCCAGACACATATTCTATTAAATAACTGGGATCTATAACCTAGCCAAGTTGCCTTTGTATCAAAAATTCAAGAAATTTTATAAGGAAATTAAGAAAATAATCAAAGATTCCATCAGTCAGGTTGGAATGCCAGAGTTTTCTACATCCTCAATGGGCACTTTAGGGATATAACAGCAGGGAGGGCTGGGGGTGGGCAGCTGATACTTGGCAGCATCTAATGAACTTTCAGAAAATAATTATCGAATAAATTAATTAATAGATTTGAATGAAATCGAGCCTTGGGAGACAGCTGTATCCAGTACAGGTACTTTCTGAAGTTGTTTCTCGGGAGAACGTCATAAAATAGTTGTCAAGTTTAATCATTGTTTCCCTCAGGCTTCAGTCACACTCTGACAAGAGCAAAACTTTCTCACTGTCTCCAAAATAGGTCTCTTTTCATCTTTTAATAATACTGCACGGGAAATGAGACTTTTTAGCCATCTTCTGTGCCATTAAATATTAATAGGTAGTGTATGAAAAACAGGTTCCAAAATAAAACAATTTTGGTTAAAATAAATAAATAGATTTAAAAAAACCAAAATACACAACAAGAATAAGTCAGATAATAATTAGTAAATCTTAATGACTTAAAGCAACTGAGGATTATTTCTTGCTCACAAACATCCATTGTGGGCCAGCTACACCCTTGCTCAGCGTCATTGCTCTTTACCTGACTCTGAGAGCCATTTGGATGGAGAAGCCACAGGACGGAGAACCATGAATGTTGCTGTGCCAAAAGTAGAAGTGAGCACAGACAACACTTTTAGGCTCTGGGATTCTTTGTTCAGATATAACATATATCCCTTCTGCTCACATTTTATTCATCAAATCATTTCATGGCCCAGCTTGACTTGAAGTGAATAGGACAGATGAATGCTCCTGTAAAGAGTTGGACTCTGTATAGTTCATAAAACAAAACAACAGCAATAAATTCATAGGGTTTCAAAGAACATTAAAATACTAAAGTGTATTCTAAATAAAGTGTATTCTAAATACGTAGTCTCCTGCCAGGGCTATCTTGAGCAGTATTACCACATTTTAAAGAATACACACAAAATTTTTTCCTTCCATTCAAGAAAGGACAATACAGAATAGGTAGATAAAGGCATGAGTTCCTATGTTACGATGCTTTTTTTCAAAGTCCCCTTCTGATTTGCTAGTAACTTTGGGCAAGGTATTTAGCCTTCTTAACCTTTAGTTGCCTCAATGTTGTCTCTTATCTTATGGATTTCTTGTATTACATGCACATACATCTCTTATTCACTTTTTGTCAGGTTATAAGCACTCAGTAAAACTCAGCTAAAGTCTTATGAGATAAAGAGTTTTTGAGGAACACTGAAAAACAATGTTCTGGTATTTTGTGTCATTAGTTCACAAAATAAAATCTTTTACTCCACACGCTTTAACATCAGTCGTTCAATGTGTGGTGATGAGTAAAGGTTTAGTTAGATGGAATAAATAGACTGAGATCACTACAGGTACTAATCAAAGCTATTGAAAAGATCAACATGAGCAAGGCAAGAGGTAGCATACACACAAGAAACCAGAGAAACAGGGCAACTAGCAAGGAAGGCCCAGGACCCAGGGGGGAGATTTTATTTCTGTTATGGAGAACCAGCAAAGTGGAGTGTTTTGAAACTTCTCTTAAAGTCTTTAGAAAAGTCCATGTAGAACAGATAGAGTTATAAGGCATAATGGTTAATTATACTTTACCACCAGAATTCTGGAAATAAAAAAAGTCAATACTTGTTTGCCTGATAAATGGTTCTCTCATATTGATTTAATGCTCTGGGAAAACATTTCAGAGATAGCTAACATATGTCAAGTACCACTAACTACATCATTACAGGAATATTTGTTTGTTTGTTTTCTGCTGATTTTTATTCTATTTTCTTATCTGTTATGAAACAATTGTTAAGAGTCCAGATATAAAGCAGGTAGATAGCAAAAATTACCACATTAAAAAAATAAGTTTGGAAGCACTGTTAATTTACCTTATTTAATTGATAGCTTTGCTTTGTAAATATTTCTAAAGATTTGAATATACATTTTACTGATTATGGGTTGTCTTAAAGAATGTTACTATTCAAAATTACAGATTTCTAGAATTATTTGGGATAAAGACAGTTTTGTACTGAAATAAGTCAATAAGCTTCACTGTTTTAGGGTTTAATGTTTTTCTAATTCTTATGTTAAGGTTCATTAGAATTGTATTATGGAATTGGCATACTTTCCAAATAAACAAAACAAATTTGTTCCATTCCTTCGAAATAGGAGACCCAAAAAACTAAGATGACATCTCAGAAAAAAACAAGATATACTTTTGTTCACTATCAGTAGATATAAAATTGAATTTAAATATCTGGACCAAGAGATTTACCTTTATGGAATTAACAAAAAAGGAGTAATTGGCATAATAATGGATTTTCCAGAGCTCCTGATTTACTATGCTCATGCCTGTTGAACTGTCAGGGTGAAAGTGTGATATTTGATGTTCCTTTGAGGTTTTAGGGGCTCCACAGTTTTTTCAGTAAAATGTCCTGCTCCATTCACAAATCAATATTAATATTAGTAGATAATGTGTCAGATAAATGCATGCAGGAATTTCAGATGCCTAAATAAATACTATACTGATCAAAATAATGTTGGCAATATTTGTTTTCTAGGTAGAATAAGCTTATTAACGATAGTCTTTTTGGAATCTCAAAGTAAACGGTGATTATTAAATGATCAACAATAGTCAAGTTACCATGATTTACTTTTTTGAATAAATTCAGAATACACATATATGTTATTTATACTATATAAAAGTATGAATACAATGTTTGTATATCTAGAGAAAGTGAGTGAGAGAGCAAGAGATAAATTTTCTAATATTTGATGGTTTGGGGTTAATAAGTGAATACAGTATTCACTCCATTATCTCTTGTCCAGAGTTCATCTCAATATCTTGGAAGATTCAAAAGACTGGAATTTTTGTCATCACAGCTGCTGTTAAAAAAATATAAACAATAAGATTTGCCTTTTTGTTTATGTTTAAAACTAATTTTTAAATTGTCTTTTTTTCCTGGAACTGCTACTTTTCCCTCATAGACATTGAATACTTTGAACTGATCTATGTCAAATACTTGCCTACTTAATGGGTGTTGCATTGAATCTGTTGATTTCCTTTGGTAGGATGGACATCTTAACAATGTTGATTCTTCCTATCCATGAGCATGTAATATTTTTCCTTTTTTTTTAAGTTGGAGTCTCACTCTGTCACCCAGACTGGAGTGCAGTGGCCACTCCCAGCCACCGCAGCCTCCACCTGCTGGGCTCCGACGATCCTTCCGCCTCAGCCTTCCAAGTAGCCGGAATTACAGGCATGCACTACCACACCCGGTTGAATTTTTTATTTATTGTAGAGATGAGGTCTTGCTGCCCAGGTGAGTCTCGAACCCGCGGGCTCAGGCAATCCACTCACCTCAGCCTCCCAAAGGCGGGGGATTACAGGCTGAGCTACCGAGTCCCGCTAGAGACTGTGTTTTTATTTGGTTCTTTACCTCCTTATTGTTGGTGTATAAGCATGGAACTGTCTTTTGCACATTTATTTTGCCCCCTGAAACTTTGCCAAAGTACTTTATCAGTGCAAGCAGTTTTTTGACAGCTTCTCTTGGATTTCTGAGGTATAGGAGAAGGTAAGTTAGAAACAACTATGAGAATATTTGGGGAAAAAGCACTCCAGTAGGGCTTCACATGAGTTCTTAATGGAAAGTTTAGTTGGTATGGGATTGCAGTAGAGAAAATAAGAGGGAAGGGTAAATAATTATCTGAGTCAAGTCAGATAAACTTTGTAGACAATTGTCAAGACTTTGGTGTTTTCTCTGAGGCACATCAAGAGTCATTGGAGGTTTTAGAGAGGAGTTGCAGCATCTTATATTATTTTTAAAAAATCATTCAATCTGCTGTAAAGAATTGATTATGGCTTGGGGTACAGGTGACACCAGTAGTAATTTGAGAGTGATTCAAGAGGAAGATGGTCAGTGCTGATGGTGAGGGTTAGTAGAAACCTACTTGCATTTTGAAGATAATTTTTAAAAATTGATTGAGATAATGTGAGATATAATAGTATGACAGAGAGGAATAAAGAATAACCAAGATTTTTGGCCTCTGCTACATAGGATAAAATTGCCATCAAGTGAAATAATGTATATTTTAGAGGACAAGCCCATAAAACCCCGTTTTCTCCTACTTTCCAACAACATGATGTAGTATGTTCAATGCCTGAAGACATGGATTTGCTTTCTTGCTCTACTATATACTAAAGTTTTGAACAACTCACTGAATCCTTGTTTTCTTATCCTTAAAATGAAATAACATCTGCCTTGTCTATTTTGTAGGTTGTTGTAATGAGGAGCATTGGTGATACTGAGTGTGAAAATATTTTAGTGTGCAATATTAAAAAGTTTTAAGATTTCATAATTGTACCTAGACTTACTTAATATTTCAAAATTTTAAGTTTTTAACTCAGTTGTAGAAATACAATAAACCATAACAGCACCTTTTTGTTTTAGTCCTAATATGTGCCAGGCATTACCTAAGGTAATTTGAATACTCTTTTTAATCCTTACATAAACATAACAGATAACTTTACAGATGTGGAAATGAAGTACAGAGTATTTAAATAAATTACTAATTTCATGCAGGTAATAAATAGTATAACCATAATTTAAATTCTCACTTCTTCCTCTGCAACATACATCCTTAGTAGTAGATAGAAAATTACCAACTAAATCTCATAAATTGTGGTCCTGTTTTCATTTTACAAATTTTAGAAATATTGATATTTTGGCAAGAGAATTGTAGCAACTAAGCTGGGGGTAAATGACCCTGTGGAAGCAGAGCCAAAACTTAATTATAAAACAAGGCCAATTCAAATATTTTAGGTGTAGAAACACTGAGAAAGGGTCAGCTGTGATTAGTAAGGCTATTTCATGCATAGACACTAAGATTACTTTTTCTTTTAACTGAGGGTATCTCATGTGTTCAAGGGCTTTTCCTAAAGTATAAAGACCTTTAGAAGTCCTAATTGCACATTCTAACTGCATCCTACCTAATTCATGCATTGAATTGCTATTATGTACTTCTTCAAGATTTTCTTCTAATAAAGCTAATGACATTTACAAAATACATATTTTAGTCATTTGATGGAATGTGAGGGAAATACTGGATTTATGATTTTTATGGTATAAGGGCAGGTCGGGAATTAGATCACTTTAAGAGTTTTTCTTAAACTCTTATACATTTTATTTAATAATTGAGTTTAAATAAAATATTTGTTTTTGTTTCGCAAATTTTTGTGTTATGAAATTTTTCTATCACTCTTTCTCTCTTCTCTTTGAAGATAAAAATTGTCCTTGCTTTTCAATAAGAAAGTAAAGGGGAAATATTTTGCCTTTTAAATAATCCATGTATTTCATAAATTTTCCTCATTTTTCCTGTAAATTATTTTCAAGTGCTTAAAGTGAAGTTGGATTTGAAAAATGCTACTTTGATCTGATGTTTTGATATTTTTGTTCCTAAGCCAAATAAAATGAAGTAAATTATTAATAGCTCTTTTTTCTTCCTACACAGCAGTAGTACTTATTTACTTTTCTGTTTTTAATATTGCTCATCTTAAAGATTTTGCATTTTCCTCTTATCATCCAACTAACTTATTTCAGAAGAATTAGTCTACTTTTTATTAGAAATAAACAAATCCTTTACCATGCTTTTTTCCAAGTGTTATAGGTTGTGAAGACAAACTATCAAATACCTATTTCTGAATGCCCTTGCTCATTGGGATACACCCCAAGAGGCCAAAGTGATTCCTGAAGTAATCTCAATGGTAGGTTCATAAGCATGAATATTCAATACATGAAAAGTGCCTCATGATATTATACAGAATCCTGTCCTTACTTTCTAGCTTAATTATGATTATTTGTTAGGTAGTCATATCTATTCTTATTATTATTAATTTGGTAAAAATAAATATTTCCAAACTTCTTGGATCATTTCATTTTTATGGCATACTTTTTTTTATTGGCATAGAAGATGTAATTATCTCAACTTTTTGTTGAGTAAACTGAAGCCAAAACTACTTACGTACCTGACTTTAACTGGATACTATTTAGCCTTCAATTTTGCATCAGGTTGCTCTGCAACATCTATTGTACTATTTGAGAAATAATCTCCTCCAGCACCACCTCTTTGCTAATCCTATATTCCCTATTGGGCTCAACATACTTCTTCACTGAGCTCCTCATCATTGCCTGTTATGTCCCTTTGAGCTGGTTCCACCTGTACCTTTGTGTTCTGGAGTAGCTACCAGAGCCATTCACAGAGCCTCGATACAGTCCGGGATTCCTCAATTCAGTTGTGGCTCTTGTCTCTGATTTTTGATAGCCTCTTTCTATGCATCCTGGAAGTTCTGTTTTCTGTTTTAGGTACATGTTATTAAACTAATCCAGTGAAAATTTGGTACTATGTGAGAGCTAAAATTAAGGGATAAATGGTGAAATTAGAATTTTTGTAAGTCGTTTTCATTATTGATATATTTATTTTGGCAAATGGACCTGAAAAATTTCGATGACATAGTTATAGTTGTATTATATGTATATCACATTAAATGCCATTCATAAGTATACATGTCCAGAAAATAATGAACATGTTAATATGATCAAATACTTCTGGATTTATGTCAATTTGCTATTCATTAACTCATGTTTTATGTGTTACCTGTGTGAGTAGATATTTATTGGCAGATAGCAGAGTTTTAAAAATAATCTCACTATGTCCTCAAATGACTTTTCCTTGGCAAGTGTGCAGGGTGGGAGGAAGACAGAGAGGAGAGGGGAGAGGAGGGGAGGGGAGGATGTGGGAGCTCCTCTCTCTCTCTCTCTCTCTCTCTCTCTTTATTTTTATTTATTTATTTATTTTTTGAGGTGGAGTCTCACTCTGTCACCCAGGCTGGAGTGCAGTGGCACACTCATGGCCACTGCAGCCTTCACCTGCTGGGCTCCCATGATCCTTCTGCCTCAGCCTTTCAAGTAGCCAGAACTACAGGTGTGTGCTACCATGCCTGCAAATTTTTGTCTTACTGTAGAGATGAGATCTCACCAAGTTGCCCAGGCTAGTCGTGAACCCACAGGCTCAAGCAATCCACTTGCCTTGGCCTCCCAAAGTGCTGAGATTACAGTCTCTCTCTCTCTCTCTCTCTCTCTCTTTTAGATCATAGCTCACTGCAACTATGATTTACGGACTATAGGCATAATGACTACTGTTTTTGTAAAGATGACGTCTTTCTATATTACCCAGGCTAGACTCCAGCTTCTGAGCTCAAGTATCCTCCTGGAGACCTTGGCTTCTCAAAGATCTGGGATAGCAGGCATGTGCCACTGTGCCCAGCCTTGATTTTTTTTATGAGGTCACTATTTCTATTGAATTAGGGCACCAACTTTATTACCTCATTTAATCTTAATTCTTAATTAACTCCTAAGGATACTAACTGAAATAGTATCACATTGGAGTTAGGGTTTCAACATATGAATTTGGGGGACCGTTCAATCAGTCCACAGCTTTGCTTCTTACTGATAGAAGCTCTGTGAAGACAAAGATTTTGTCTGTGTTGTTCACTGTCATATTTCCAGTGTCCCCAAGAGTACCTGGCAAACAGTGAGTTCACCAGAACCATCTTTATGTTAATAATTGAATGACTTAAAATAATTAGAACCTGAGTATATGAGATAGTTTACTTCACCTTATATTTGTTTACGGACTCCATGATCTAACAGATGACCATGATTTAAGGGGGCACTGTAAGATTTGCAAATAAGGTAATTCCAACCATGATATTAGAAAGAAGATCCATTTAATTAGTTGATCACTATTTCTCCTTTACTGAGTTAAGAGTACTGGTTTGTCCCTCTCCAGCTCCACTAAACTTCCATCAGATTAGATTCGTTCTTTCAAAATTGTCTGAGCTCATATATGTCTGGACATATAAATGTGGCCAGAAAAGGGAAAAGACACATACAGACCTGGGATGAGCACCACGGGTGGCTATCATCCCATCCCATGGGTGGTTGCCAATATTTTCCAAGTATTGTATATACTTTGAACTTAATTTGAAACTTTGGACATTTGAGACCACAGTTCTTTATTTTATGATTTTTTTTAAGTAAATAAATTCTAGATCTAGCTCGCTAACCATTATGCTATCTTTATGTGTAGATAAAATTAATATGGTTGTACTTAAATTGTAGCTCAAATCCTTATAATAAAAAAGTATCATAGTGAATTCTGAGTGTCTTTGAGGGAAATTAGGTATACATCTAGGAATTTATAAGGATTAGAATTATTTTATGTAGGTGAGAGAACAATGAATAACTCTTCATAACTTTTTCATCCTCTATCCGGAGATGGAATATTCGGGAGTTATTTTCTTAGTTGCTTTCTCTTTACACATTTGCTGCTTTTCTTCCCTAGCTCTATTAAGATATAAGTGACAGAAAAGAATTGTATACTTTTACAGTATATGAAATAATGTTTTGATAAATATGTACATTGGGAAATGATTGAAGTGATTAAATAAATTTAATGAACCCATCCATTACCTCACATAATTATGTGTTTGTGGTAAGAACATTTAAGATATAATATCCTAATAATTTTCAAGCATATGATTTTTTTATTAGCTGTAATCACCATGCTATGCAATAGATTTCCAGAATATATTCATCCTGTTTAACTGAAACTTTGTATCATTTAATCAGTAGTTCCCCACTTTCCTGAGTTCAGCTTCTTTGGTTATCACATATGAGATCATGTCTTTCTGTGACTGGTTTATTTCATTTAACATAATGTCCTTCAGGTTCATCTGTGTTCTTAGAAATGACAGAAGTTTCTTCTTTCTTAAGAAAGGACAGTATTTGTGTGTGTATGTGTGTGCTTGTGTGTGTGTGTATAACATTTTCTTTATCTATTCATCTACTGATGGACACTTAGGTTGATTCCATATCTTGGTTAGTGTGAATATTACTGCAATGAACATAACAGTTTGGCATACTGATTTCATTCCCATTGCATTTATATCCAGAAGTAGGATTGCTGAGTCATATGGTAGCTTCAGTTTTTACCTTTTGAGGAATCTCTATATTGTTTTTCATAATGGTTTTACCAATTTGCATTCCCAGCAATGGTGTACAGGGAGTCCTTTTTCTCAGCATTTCCAATGCTTATCATCTCTTGTCTTTTTTATAATGGCCATTCTAACATGTGTGAGATGATATCTCATTGTGGTTTTAATTTGCATTTCCTTGGTGGTTAGTGAAATTGAGTCCCTTATCATGTACTTCTTGGACAGTTGTATGTCTGCTTTTGAGAAATGTCTATTTAGATCATGACCTAGCACTATGGTGGACCTGATTCTGGGCTTCACTGGGATGGGATTAGTACTGTGGTCCAAACAAAGCCAGGTGCTTACTTCCCTTCTCTTCCCCCTGAAGTCGTTACATCTCTCTATTGTGTGCTACCTGGTGTTGGAGGAGAGTAGATATGTGTAATTTGAAACTCTTTCCTCCCTCCCTTTTCCAATGTATATATTTTTATTTCCTTGCTATATCCAGGTGCTGTAAGTTCTCTTATGGAGGTATTTTTCATCAATGGATAATATTTCAAATTGACATTTCTGCCAGGGAAGAAGTGCTGAGAAGTCCTATTCTACCACCTTGCTGATGCCACTACATCCTTTCATCTGATGATACAAATAGTAGAGAAAATAGAGTTCTATTTTAATAAAATAATTGATCACAGTTGAAGATTAACTAGAACATCTCCACAATGCAGGTATGCAGTTGGGGAGGGGGTTTGATGTTTTGGGGATGTTATTAGGCAGAAAGTTATAACCTATATGAGAGAAGGGATCAAGGATGCAAGCTGATGGAACAGAATAATGTGGCAAGCAGAACAGAATGCATCCACAGACTGTGAGGTATTAGATAAAATCATGCAGTTTTAAAAATGAATTTCTATGAAACTTTCACTTGGTGAGATACAAGTAGAGGCTAGAATTCTATTTGGGGGGTTATGATTCTTTAAATCTGATACTGGCTTCAGACTATCATAGGGTCACAAATTCAGAAACATAATATGATGTAATAGGATATGAAGATATGATATTTCAAGGTAGAAATGAAATGAAAATAAATGGCCTGCTGTCCTGGAAATGAAACTTAGCTGGGTCATTATGAGAATATGTTTAGCTTTCTTATAAGGAAAATAGACTAGCCGCTGTTACAAATGAAGTGAGGGTGAGAAAATGGAGATAGTAACATTTGTCTCATGATAACTGAATACTGTGACCTGTAGTCTATAAAGCAAAAAGTGGTTCCTATTGCATATCAGAATAGAAATTACCACTTGTTATTTCTAATTGTGTTAGATCTAAAAGGTAGGAAGGTAATTTCTATATGTGCTATTAAAGTATTTGTAGAGGTGTAGTTTCATGAAGGACATGAACTTGTCCCTAAATACAAATCAATGAAAATAAAGATAAGGCTGAACATATCCAGAATATTGATTTAGATTTGTTATTTTTTAACTGTATAACAAGGAAAGTAAAACAGAAAAATAATAATTGAAGGTTCGTTTAAATCTTACCAAAACAACTCAAAACACACAAAAAAAACAGATGAGGGAATATTTGAAAAACTGCAATGTGCTGAAAACAGCAGGCGCAAATTGTAGGCACAATAGGCTATTAAAGAGAACCAGCTTGTGAACTTACCAAACTAAACTGCTTCAGTCGGTAATTAATCATGGACATCTGAGTGGGAGAAACCCAGTCCACTTCATGGAGGAATAAAAATCATACAACCTATCCAAGATGAATAAAAAATAGCAATGAACTTTGTCCAGGAACTATATAAATAAACAAAAAATTCTACAAACATATGGAGAGCAAATATATTATATATCAAAAAATTAAAGCATTAAAAATAAAATTATATAAAATTTACCTTTAGCTTCTCCCTAAATGTAATAAATAAAACTTTTTGAACCTATAAGTTTAGTCAGATTTACAGTCCAAAAATTATTTAAAAGGAAGCAAGGTTAAGATAAGAAACTCAATTGGCTTAAGTGGGAGAATGTAATTCAAGAAATTTGTCAGATAGTTTGGAAAGTAGTTGAATATTATCTTTAAAAAATCTTATCCAGTAGCTTAATTAATGCTAGTAGCTTTATATTTTCTGTACTTAGCTGATATTTTATATAAAATATAGATTTCTTCACTAGGATTACATACATAGGTAATGGGAAAAATAATATAGCTAGATATCAGTCTGACAACATGGTGTAGTAGATGTAGTATGTAGTGTTTTCATATTTTTAATACATGAAGTTTTATTCCTCAGTGTAGACTAATTCCCCATTTCTTTCCTTTCCTCTCTATGAACTTTACTCCTCTATTTACACTGGAATGTAAACTGTTGTTCTTGATAAATGAGTCTATCTACTTTGCTATGAATAAAATTTTTTAAACAAAAAAATATGTATGTGGAGAAGGAACATACAGTAGGGTAGAGGGACCTGACACATACAGATACACACACAATAAAAGAAATAATAAGTCACAATTAGGGAAGCATATCTTTCTCCTATTTCTTTGATAAATTTTTAGTCAAATAATACAATAGAAAATAATGACAACCACGATCATCTATCAAATGTCATGTTGTACTTTGTCGTGCAGATACATTATTTGTAATCAAACCTGCAGTCTATTTTCATTTGACATATGAGGGCACAGAGTACAGAGCAATTTTGGTGCTTTAGGGTTGGCCAACTCTAGTCCTAAAGAATCCCAAGGTCAGCTACCACCACGTTCTTTCTATCTTAAAATAGAGCAGATAATAGAGACTGTCGACAGGTTCTAAACAGATGCTGCACTCGTCTCTGGCTGATTAAAATGTGCAGTTCCCTCAATAGCATAACAGAGGAACTGTTTATCTCCCTTTCCTATTTCAAGGGCTTTGGAAGGACAAATTCTATGCCATTAGTGATGTGTTTTCAACTTGAAAGAAAGCTACTATGTTTAGTAAAGGAAATGGATTGCATTACATTATAACACCAAGAGGGGTTAGGGAAGCTAAGTTTTCTCCATAAAAGGAAACTGTAAGACATGATTAAATGATGATTAAAAGAGGCACAGGGTTATTATTCCTTTACTTGAGACCTACATAATGACAACTGCCCATGAAACTGAACACTTTACTCATTTTTCAGTGTATATTGCTTGTCCTCCACCTGCGAAGCTATGTTGCTATGTTAAGCTATCTGGAGATCAAGGGAGGTAAAACAATGAGAGAGCTTGAACTGTACAACCAACACATGGGGAAAAAAAGAAGAAAAAAATAGGAAAGGCCACTTTCATCATGTTTTGTTTTTTGTAAGGGCAGAGTTTTTTACTTCAAGATGACAACTGTTCTGTTTTCTCAGTATCTTTGACCTTCTTATCTGCCTTAACTGCAAAATATTCATATGTTGTTCTTTCACCTTTGTGCTCTCTTCTCTCTTGGAACCTCTAAGATGAACACAGACCTAAGCAAACAACAACAACACAAATATCTTCTGGTAAAAGAGCTCTTTTATTTGTCTCTCACCAAAGCCAAAGTTCATGCATGCATATTCTAGGATATCACATGGTATTTGTAAAAATAAATAAATGAAGTTTAAATTCAAAATCTGTGTACCTTCCAGTACAGCATAAAAGACTGGCTGGTTTATTATTTGTGTACATTGTTTTGCAAGACCATGCACATATTTTCTTATCATCTGATTTCTCTTTTCTGATCTTGTTTAACAGCTCATCATTGTAGCCTGACTCTTTTCCTATTCCAAGTCATCTGAGTTGCAACAATATTATCTCCTCTATAATAGTAAATGAATTATAGATTTGGTAGAATCTACTTAGACATAGATGACTTTGTATTCTCTATAGTTTTGGGGGTGGAGGGAAAGATACACAGAAACAATATCAAGATTTCTGTTGCTTTCTACATTATCTTTCTCTCCCACTAAGCTGACCCAATGTGGCAGATGCTAAAGCCTCCATCGTGGCCAAGGATATGTTAAGCTGCAGCAGCACTGTGATTATATTCATATTTGCATAGACATCATCACTAATAATTATTAATGAAGACTTAGGGCTAAGACCCTATTCTTACTTGAGTTATTACTTTGTCCTGTAATCTTTAATGTGGTTCATATTAGTCTTAGCAAGGCCATTGCAGTAATAGCTTCCCACAGTTATAATAACTGGGGGAGTTTTGGGTTTGGAGTCTACAAGTTTCCTATGGGGAAGTTTCCTTTTACATTTTTATATCACTTTGAAGGTTGTATCTTTTAAAAAGAAGAGGTAGGTATATAAGAAAGTGCTTATGTTGACTAAGGCTATCCATAAGGAACATTTTCATAAGCTGAATGGCTGTTCACCAATAATATTCTTCCCTTGCTTCTACAGGATTCCAGCTTCTCAACTGGCAGTGAATCCCTCTCAAATTGCAGTTTGTTTGAATGTTTCAACTTCAGGCAGACTGACGAAAATGAAATAGACCTTCAAATTTGCCTTACCAGAGTTTATTCCTAACCCATATTGAAGGTTCCTTTTCCTAACACTTGGAATAGTTTTTGGATACCCTAAGAACAAAACAGGTATTAGTCACTGTCTTTGTTAAATAGCTTATATTCTCCACTATTTCCTTTTAGAAATTGATAGCTCATACTTATCAAAAATTTGACTTCAATTAGTGGTCTGAGACTTAGCTAGATAATATAATTTCTTTCAGTGTTAGCAATGCCACTTTATTACAAAATATTAATATCATCAGGGAGATCAGATATATACTGAGGCTAAGAATCATGCTGTACAAATTTCCCATAACATATTGTTATCCTCTGAAATGAATCAGAAGATGCTTTAGTATCAGTGAATATAATAGAATACAAATTGTAGTCTAAATTCATATAAACATATTTCAAATTAAATTTCTTAAGATTCCTCAGATAAGCCACAGTGACAAAGACAAAAAAGTGGGCTGTGATCAGCATTAGAGGAATTCTTAACTCCCATCTCACATTTGGAAAATCAAATAATGCTTAATATGTTAGGAATGCTCAATTTAAGCATTATAAAATGTATTTTAATAATATTTGAATTATTCTCATTTTAATTTACATTTACATATAATTAAATTTTAAAACTCTCTAAAAGTTTACTATTTCTAAGGATATTACTATGAAACAGGTTCGCTGGTTACCAACTTGCTGAGTTCAGTAAGACAGATTATTCACACACATAACTGGCTACATAAAACAGTTTTATTACTTACAGATAGTCAGCAAGAGACAACCAGAACCTGGGATTCAGTCCCAGCAAGTCCAAGCCTCAGAAAAGCTGTCTGAGGTGTGTAGAGTCTCCTCAGTACATACTGCACTTGCACAGCATCTGAGGGACTCCAAAAAGCAACTCACTCTGGGTTTTGAATGCTAGAGCTTCATGACACTCTGGAATAAATCATTAAAGAAAATCTTATTCTAGGTGAAGGTGATACCAGAAGAGAAGTCAGGCTATTTTAGCCAGTCTCTCCTTAAGTCAAGATGTTGCATTCCCAGTATATTCAACAGCAAGCCTTGAGAACTGTGAGAAACTGGAAATAACTGGATTGGTCCAAGGCTACCTTAAGAACAATCCTGTAGTTACCAGATTTTTAAAATTCAAATAATCAATGTCAAAGAGCTGGGAGATACATTTTTCTTTTGAGTCAAATGTAATTTGCACTCAAGTAGAATTTGAGTTACATGAACATTAACATTAAAACTAATTTGGTTAAGAATAATAGCCCATTGTTTTTATTCAAATATGAAGTTAAACTATGAATTTATAATGGATTATTTATGTTTTATTATTTTAGAGATGGGTTCTCACTCTGCTGCCCAGGCTGGACTGCAGTGGTGTAATCAAACTCCAGGGTTCAAGCAATTTTCTTGCCTCAGCTTTCTGAGTTGCTGGGACCATAGGTGCACACCATCACAGTCAGCTCATAATGGAATTATTGATACAGCTATGCTGGTTAGAAACATGTATTTACAATTCAGTGAATTTGTATATTCAAATCATTACCTTTATTCATATTAAAAAATAAAATTTTCAGAGCTATATCTCCATTGAGAAAAAAATTCTACTTTGACAAGCATCTTTATATTTTCAGAAATGATGACAAATTCAGTGATTCTAATTTAAGTATGTAGTCAACAGATACAATATTTTTCTGTCTCACAGAACATTCCAAACCAATCACCAGAATGTTATATTGACTGAATCATTGCACAGTTGATAATTTTGTCTCTGACTTTATCAAGAAGACAGAAATGCCCACAAGCACCACTTATATTTAATCTTGAATTGGAGATCCTAGCCAAAATAAGGTGGGGGCACATATA
>NW_007249764.1:16579-20785 GCF_000164805.1 Carlito syrichta
TTGCTAATCCTATATTCCCTATTGGGCTCAACACACTTCTTCACTGAGCTCCTCATCATTGCCTGTTATGTCCCTTTGAGCTGGTTCCACCTGCACCTTTGTGTTCTGGAGTGGCTACCAGAGCCATTCACAGAGCCTTGATACAGTCAGGGATTCCTCAATTCAGTTATGGCTCTTGTCTCTGACTTTTGATAGCCTCTTTCTATGCATCCTGGAAGTTCTGTTTTCTGTTTTAGGTACATGTTATTAAACTAATCCAGTGAAAATTTGGTAATGCGAGAGCTAAAATTAAGGGATAAACGGTGAAATTAGAATTTTTGCAAGTCGTTTTCATTATTGATATATTTATTTTGGCAAATGGACCTGAAAAATTTCGATGACATAGTTATAGTTGTATTATATGTATATCACATTAAATGGCATTCATGAGTATACATGTCCAGAAAAGAATGAACATGTTAATATGATCAAATACTTCTGGATTTATGTCAATTGTTATTCATTAACACATGTTTTATCTGTTATCTGTGTGAGTAGATATTTATTGGAAGATAGCAGAGTTTTAAAAATAATCTCACTATGTCCTCAAATGACTTTTCCTTGGCAAGTGTGCAAGGTGGGAGGAAGAGAGAGAGGAGAGGGGAGAGGAGGTGAGGGGAGGATGTGGGAGTTCCTCTCTCTCTCTCTCTCTTTATTTTTATTTATTTATTTATTTTTTGAGGTGGAGTCTCACTTTGTCACCCAGGCTGGAGTGCAGTGGCACACTCAAGGCCACTGCAGCCTTCACCTGCTGGGCTCCCATGATCCTTCTGCCTCAGCCTTCCAAGTAACCAGAACTGCAGGTGTGTGCTACCATGCCTGCGAATTTTTGTTTTACTGTAGAGATGAGATCTTGCCAAGTTGCCCAGGCTAGTCGTGAACCCACAGGCTCAAGCAATCCACTTGCCTTGGCCTCCCAAAGTGCTGAGATTGCAGTCTCTCTCTCTCTCTCTCTCTCTCTCTCTCTCTCTCTCTCTCTTTTAGATCATAGCTCACTACAACTATGATTTATGGACTATAGGCATAATGACTAATGTTTTTGTAGAGATGAGGTCTTTCTATATTACCTAGACTAGACTCCAGCTTCCGAGCTCAAGTATCGTCCTGGAGACCTTGGCTTCTCAAAGATCTGGGTTAGCAGGCATGTGCCACTGTGCCCAGCCTTGATTTTTTTTTATGGGGTCACTATTTCTATTGGATTAGGGCACCAACTTTATTACCTCATTTAATCTTAATTCTTAATTAACTCCTAAGGATACTAACTGAAATACTATCACATTGGAGTTAGGGTTTCAACATATGAATTTGGGGGACCATTCAATCAGTCCACAGCTTTGCTTCTTACTGATAGAAGCTCTGTGAAGACACAGATTTTATCTGTGTTGTTCACTGTCATATTTCCAGTGTCCCCAAGAGTACCTGGCAAACAGTGAGCTCACCAGAACCATCTTTATGTTAATAATTGAATGACTTAAAATAATTAGAACCTGAGTATATGAGATAGTTTACTTCACCTTATATTTGTTTACGGACTCCATGATCTAACAGCTGACCATGATTTAAGGGGGCACTGTAAGATTTGCAAATAAGGTAATTCCAACCATGATATTAGAAAGAAGATCCATTTAATTAGTTGATCACTATTTCTTCTTTACTGAGCTAAGAGTACTGGTTTGTCCCTCTCCAGCTCCACTATACTTCCATGAGATTAGATTCATTCTTTCAAAATTGTCTGAGTTCATATATGTCTAGACATATAAATGTGGCCAGAAAAGGGAAAGACACACACAGACCTAGGATGAGCCCTATGGGTGGCTATCATCCCATCCCATGAGTGATTGCCAATATTTTCCAAGTATTGTATATACTTTGAACTTAATTTGAAACTTTGGACATTTGAGACCACAGCTCTTTATTTTATGATTTTTTTAAGTAAATAAATTCTAGATCTAGCTCACTAACCATTATGCTATCTTTATGTGTTGATAAAATTAATATGGTTGTGTACTTAAATTGTAGCTCAAATCCTTATAATAAAAAAGTATCATAGTGAATTCTGAGTGTCTTTGAGTGAAATTAGGTATACATCTAGGAATTTATAAGGATAAGAATTATTTTATGTAGGTGACAGAACAATGAATAAATCTTCATAACTTTTTCATCCTCTATCTTGAGATGGAACATTCGGGAATTATTTTCTTAGTTGCTTTCTCTTTACACATTTGCTGCTTTTCTTCCCTAGCTTTATTAAGATATAAGCAACAGAAAAGAATTGTATATCTTTACAGTATATGACATAATGTTTTGATAAATATGTACATTGGGAAATGATTGAAGTGATTAAATAAAATTAATGAACCCATCCATTATCTCACATAATTATGTGTTTGTGGTGAGGACATTTAAGATATAATATCCTAATAATTTTCAAGCATATGATTTTTTTATAAGCTGTAATCACCATGCTGTGCAATAGATTTCCAGAATATATTCATCCTGTCTAACTGAAACTTTGTATCATTTAATCAGTAGTTCCCCACTTTCCTGAGTTCAGCTTCTTTGGATATCACATATGAGATCATGTCTTTCTGTGACTGGTTTATTTCATTTAATATAATGTCCTTCAGGTTCATCTGTGTTGTTGGAAATGACAGAAGTTTCTTCTTTTTTAAGAAAGGACAGCATTTGTGTGTGTATGTGTGTGTTTGTGTGTATGTGTATAACATTTTATCTATTCATCTGCTGATGGACAATGATTGAAGTGATTCCATATCTTGGTTGGTGTGAATATTACTGCAATGAACATAACAGTTTGGCATACTGATTTCATTTCCATTGCATTTATATCCAGAAGTAGGATTGCTGGATCATATGGTAGCTTCATTTTTTATCTTTTGAGGAATCTCTATATTGTTTTTCATAATGGTTTTACTAATTTGCATTCCCAGCAATGGTGTACAGGGAGTCGTTTTTTTCAGCATTTTTGCCAAGGCTTATCATCTCTTGTCTTTTTTATAATGGCCATTCTAACATGTGTGAGATGATATCTCATTGTGGTTTTAATTTGCATTTCCTTGGTGGTTAGTGACATTGAGTACTTTATCATGTACTTCTTGGACAGTTGTATGTCTTCTTTTGAGAAATGTCTATTTAGATCCTGACCTACCACTGTGGTGGACCTGATGCTGGGCTTCACTGGGATGGGATTAGTTCTGTGGTCCAAACAAAGCCAGGTGCTCACTTCCCTTCACTTCCCCCTGAAGTCGTTACATCTCTCTATAGTGTGCTGCCTGGTGTTGGAGGAGAGTTGACATGTGTAATGTGAAACTCTTTCCCCCCTTTTCCAATGTATATATTTTTAACATAACCATTTTTGCTATATCCAGGTGCAGTAAGCTCTCGTCTGGGTTTTCTCACTTGGTTTAGCTTTTATGGAGGTATTTTTCATCAATGGATAGTATTTTTTTTTTAATCAGTATTTTTTATTATGGTTTTGTGGGGTACAGTTAAGGGTTAGGTGTACAATGACGTTTCATTCAGGCACCCTGTAGATAAGAAGTGTTTTCCCATCCCCTGACAGATATTTGCTACTGTTAATCCCATCTCCCTCCCCCCACATAGTTTCCCAGTACCATCAGTCATTTTTTCATAGTATTGCATTGGATGTTCAAGGTCCATTATATGAGTGAGAACATGTGATATTCGGATTTTTGTTTTTGTGAGAGGTCACTCAGTATTATAGACTCTAGTTCCATCCAGGTTGCAGCGAAATTCATGATTTTGTTCTTTTTTATGGCTGCGTAGTATTCCATCGTGTATATGTACCACATTTTTTTAATCCAGTCCTCTTTTGATGGGCAGCATGGTTGTTTCCAGGTTCTTGCTATTGTGAACAATGCTGCGATAAACATAAGTGTGCAGGTATCTTTTTTATAGAGTGATTTGTGTTCTTCAGGGTATATTCCCAGTAGGGGGATTGCAGGGTCATATGGAAGGTCAATTTTTAGAGCTTTTAGGAATCGCCACACTGCTTTCCACAGAGGTTGCACTAGTTTACACTCCCACCAACAGTGTAGAAGTGTTCCCTTTTCACCACACCCTCTCCAGCAGCTGTTATTTTTTGAGTTGTTGATAATTGCCATTCTGACTGGAGTTAGGTGGTATGAA
>NW_007249764.1:20805-37569 GCF_000164805.1 Carlito syrichta
CTTTTTGAGTTGGAATCCCACTCTGTCATCCAGGCTGGAGTGCAAGTGGCACACTTACAGCCACCACAGCCTTGACCTGCTGGACTCAGGTGGTCCTTTAGTCTCAGTCTTCCAAGTAGCTGGAACAACAGGTATGTGCCACCATGCCCAGCTAAAAAGGAGTCTTGATCACTTCATTATCCCAGATGTCAGGAAAAAATTAGAGGGATGAGAAGAAGATTATAGACCAAAATATGACAGAGAAAATAATTTTTCTGGTGTGCTTCATAGGTAGATATCTTCATGATCTTGGTGGAAGGTATATATTTGTTAAATAGGCTAACATTGTTAATTCAACAAAGAAATATTTATAATAACTTTTAAAATTGATAAATTTTAATACATTAAAATTAGGAACTTCTTTTAGATTAAAAGAAAAATAAAGTGAAAAAGTAACTCTCAGACTGGAGAAGTTATTTGCAATACATTTACTCAATAAATATTTGCATAATAAAATAAACTGGGCTCGGTGGCTCAGCCTGTAATCCCGTGCCTTTGGGAAGCTGAGATGAGTGGATTGCCTGAGCCCGTGGGTTCGATACCCGCCTGGGCAACTTGGTGAGAGCTCATCTATACAATAAATCAAAAAATTAATCGGGCATGGTAGCACGCGCCTATAGTTCCAGCTACTTGGAAGGTTGAGGTGGAAGGATTGCCGGAACCCAGCAGGTCGAGGCTGCAGTGGCTGGGAGCGGCCACTGCACTCCAGTCTGGGTGACAGAGTGAGACTCCAAATAAAAAAATAAAAAAATAAAATAAAATAAAATAAATAAATAAAAATAAAATAACCCCCAAATTTTAAAAAATGCAGACAGCCAAGAAGAAAAATCTGAAAAGAACTTATGCAATCACTTTACAAAAAAAATTCATTTGATCAATAGTCCAATGAAAATGTGCTGAAACTTAATATTGCAAATTTAAACTGAAGTCAGATAAGACTGTTCATATAGATAGTTACAATATTAAGAAGTCTGATAAGCTCTATTGCAAACAAGAAAGTAGAGTAACTGAACGTCTCATACCCTGTTAATGAAAATAAAAAATTGGTAAAATTCTTTGGAAAGCTCTTGGTAGATATTATTACAGTTGGTTGTCTACACTCTATGAACCAGTAATTCTATCCCTAGGTATATGCTCCCCTTTAATAAGTATTTATATGAATTTAATTTTTTTTTCTTATTGGTCACTAAGGCTGGAGTGCAGTGACTTGCTGGGCTCAGGCAATCCTTCAGTCTCAGTCTTTCAGGTAGCTAGAACAGGCACACACCACCATGCCCAACTAACTTCTTGATTTATTGTAGAGAAAAGTCTTGACAAACTGCCCAGACTGGTCTCTAGCCTCTGAGCTCAGGCTATCCCCTCGAATCTGCCTCCCAAAGTGCTGGGATTACAGACATGAGTCAACGTAGCCTGCCTGTGTGTGCTTTTAATTTCTCATTGTAATGCTATTGATCATGGTCGAATCTGAAACCAAACCAACAACACAGAATGGAAATGTGACTTTTGATATATTCATGCAATGGGAAACCCAGCAATGGTGAAAATGAACATAATATTCTTACATGTTAAATCATAGAAGATACATGGAATCATAACAAGCATAATATTTTAGTGAAGAGGAGGGTAGAAATGAATATTTGAGAGAGTTGTTACCTTTAAGATAAGTAGTAAATGTGAGTTTATGAGGTGGTCATCTGAGCTGCCAGTAGGGTTGTTTCATCATTTTGTCAGGAGATGCTAAGTAGTGTTCACTTTATGAAAATTTATTGACTTGTTTTTGATTTGTGCACTATTGTATAATCTGCATTTAAGATAATATTTTAAAAGGAATTAAAAAGAAATGTCTTTCACATTTTAATATTAAATATAACATTTAATTTATTTCTAACGTTTTAGACAACAATTTTTCAATCCTGGATTTTGGTCTGATGTTATTGGTCTTTCAATGAATTCTTAAAAGCTTTCTTAACCTAAAAAATTACAAGGAATTTATTTAACATTAAATATAATAGAATTTTTAAAATATTAAATTTTAAATTATGTTTTCCAGAAAACTGTAGCTTAATCAATAATTTCTTGAGTGGTTTTTGTTTTTGTTTTTTTTTGAGTTGGAGTCTCACTTGGTCGCCCAGACTGTAGTGCAGTGGCTGCTCCCGGCCACCGCAGCCTCACCTGCTGGGCTCCAGTGATCCTTCCGCCTCAGCCTTCCAAGTAGCCGGAATTACAGGCATGCGCTACCACTCCCGGTTGATTTTCTGATTTATTGTAGAGATGAGTTCTCGCTGCCCAGGCAGGTCTCGAACCCACGGACTCAGGCAATCCACTCACCTCAGCCTCCCAAAGGCGTGAGATTATAGGCTGAGCCACCGAGCCCGGTTGCTTCATGATCTATTAGATTATCAACTTTAATAAATATTCTCAGAATATTTCAGAAAAAAATATTAAAAATTCAGTACAGACCTACTAATTCTATACCATTAAGCAATATTTTCAAATTTTTACATTAGTAACATTGATATAGCCATTCTTGTTCTACCAAAAATTTAGGTATTGTTTTTTCTCAAATTTAATAATACTCTGGCCTTAACTTTGTCAATATAGCCTTTCTTCATGTTTTTCTTTATTTTTATATACTTTTATTTTATTCTCTTTTTCTGTTATTTAATTACCACTTTGAATTCAATGCAAATTCATTTAAATTTTAAAATTTTGTTGTTACTTTTTTAAAGCATTGTGCTAATTATGACATTTAACAGTGTGTCTTGTTTTAGTTTATTTCTTTTTTCTTTCATGTCATTTTAGATGCCTTTCTACTTTTTCTGTATAATAGAGTATGCTTTGCATATTTATATCTTCTACATGATTTGGAGTATTTGCAGATTGTTTTTCTTTTATATTCCACCATTAAATATTTAAAAATATACCTTAATCACTGAAAATTTTCCAGCATTAATTCAACATATCCAGCATTCTAATTTCAGTGAGATTTTGTTGTTGTTTCAAAACAAAGTTCATTTAATAAATTATATAAAAGTGAAAGTATGAAATTTTAAGGTTAATTTTTGGGGAAAAAAACGGTAATTTAGGGTTTGTCTTGCCCAGCTTTCTTTCCTCTTACTTTCTAAATTTTTGTAAATTTAATAATGTATCAAAGATAAAGGATTCAAATTATAATGTTAAATTGAAGGTGCTTTTTCTTCTTCTATTTCACATTTATTTTTGAAAATATTAAAAATAACAGTTTAGCTTTTTGGTATCACTGTTGTTTTTTTTTTTTTTTACTTTAGAGTTTATAATTGTATTTACTACTCTGACATTTTAAAAAATAATTTTTGATACTTAAAACCAGTAACTTCTCTAGCATCAAACACATTTGAATTTATTTTTGATTTGCATTTAAATTTTAATTATTTTAATATTCAATGGTTTCTAATTAATTTTTTTATTTAATTTTTATTGCATTTTGATCTTTCTGCGTTTGAATGCCCATGTGAGAAGCCATGCTATAGACAGTGTGGGAAACACAGTCAACCTGTGGCCTCCAACTTAGGTAGGTCTAACATGGGATCCCCAAATATTTAAAACACAGTTTATTTTCAGAGGCACCACGGACACCCCAGGGCTTCCACTTCTTGTATGAAAAACACTCATTAACTTGTCATGCTCATGAAAACTTTATTACTTACACCTCAGGGATGTCAGATGAGATCTTTAATCTTCAAGTGTTGAAGAAATGATGCAATTGTTGGTTATGTGGAGGTGTTTCCTGGAGCTACAATGGACTGATTATTTATGCACTCCCCTTGTTCAGTTTAACCTACAAAGTGACTCATTAAGTTAGAAGACGTGATGCTAGTCAGGCATGGTGTCTCATACCAGCTATTCCAGCATTTGAAGAGGTCAAAGCAGGAAGATCAATTGAAATCAGAAGGTCAAAGTGAGCTAGGATCATGCCACTGCACTCCAACCGATAAAAAAAGAAAAGAAAAAGTGGTGCTGCAGACCGAATGCTTATTTCCCCCTCAGATTCATATCTTGAAACCTAATCTTCAATGTAATGTTATTTAAAAGTAAGCCTTTTGGGAGTTAAGTTATAGGGGTGAAGCCCTCACAAGGGTAATGAAAAAGTATTAATACCCTTAAAAAAGAGAGCTCTCACCCCTTTGGGGAGGGCACAGTGAGAAGATGATCATCTCTGGACCAGAAAGTTGGCCCTTGCCAGACACCAAATATTCTGGCATCTTGATATTGAACTTTCCAGCCTCATACACTGTAAGAAATACATTTCTCTTGTTTATAAGCCACTCTGTCTATACTATTTTGTTATAGCAGCCTGAGCAGACTAAGAAAGGTATTATAAAGTTGTCCTTGAATTTAACTGAAGTGATCAATGATATCCCCTTGCCCCTGAAAGACATTCAGTTCAGCCTCAACACACGGGCAAGGATTAATAATTGAATGGACCCCAAATTTCTCCTTGTGAACCAATGTGGAGTGTGTGCATCCTGCTGTAACTTATCAATGTCATTGGTCAAGTAGAAGACCCTTTAAAGAAGTTTAAGGAGAAACTCACCTGGATTTGTAAAGTGCATTCTTATTATTTTTAAATTTTTTTCAGCTATCTAGAGTTGGGTCCCTGGGTTGCCTGACTGGAATTAATACTACAAATTGGCCACATCCTGCTCTCTGTAATTCTGTTAAAATCAGTTTTAATTAAATGCTTCATGGTACAAATTGAATGGATATAACCCTAGCCTTTGTCAGTCTTGTTAAGCAAGTGATCAACATCGTAGCCTACACATGAGAAGATTTGCTAGAAGCCAAACCTATAGAAATGAGATGTGGAATTGTTGAGAAACAATTCTCACTGGGTCTTTCACATTTCTGCACATTTAAGCATCAGTAACCAATTTGCAGGCTGTCTCTTTATAAGAATGTTTATGTAATCAGGTAGGATTGGAACGATAGAGATGGTTAATTTTCCAGAGAAGAAAGAAATACACATCTTTCTTTTCAGAGTAGATTTATTTGTATTCATTTATATATTTGCCATATATCATAATTACTTACATTACATGAGAATAAAAATAATGTCACCCTCTGCAATGGAGCAAGTGGAGAATGGGCCTAAGAGGTCAGGGATGCCTAATCTCAGAGTTCCTCTCATGAAATTCACCTCACTGCACAGAAATTCATGTGACTCTCATCATATAACTTTGCAAAATTGGGACCCAGATAAATGGCACAAGATGTCATTCTACCTGCTTTTATTACTGTGAATGATGAATTTCTATTTTTCTCTTAACCAAAAGCCTTGGGTTTTCTGGTGTTATCAAACTGTGACAGGCCAACCTACTAGCTTTCAAGTAGAGTAAAATCTTATACCTTTACAGTGCTTTTCTTGAAAATACATTTATAAAGATCATTTTTTGTGTGAAAAATTGATAATTTTTCAATATGAAATATTCTCACTTGTTTCTGCTAATACTTTGCTCTAGAGTTTATTTTATATTATACTAATATAGTCAATTCTTTCTCTTCGATTTATTGTTTGTATGGTATATGTTTTTTCTATCCATTAACTTTCATGCTATTTGTTTAAATTTGACTCGTATAGATAGCATAGAATTTGGTCTTTTTTCTTTTTTCAATCTGAAAAATTTCTGCATTTTTTTCCTGTTTATTATATCACCATTCAATGTAATTATTGAAATACTTGGATGTATTCTACCATTTTATTTTTTTCCATTCTGCTTTTTCTTTTCTAACATCTATTAGTACTTTGAACTTTTAAAAAATTTGCATCGTAATTTATTCATTAGATTTTAAACTATATTCTTGTGCATGAATTTTAGTGGTTTCACTAGAGATATAAAATATATATCACAAATTTTCACAGTATACTTATGATAGTATCTTTTCTCATAAGATGAAGAAAACTTACAACATATTGGCCCACTTTGTGTCATCATCCATTATATTGTCCTGTCATGTGTGACACTTAGGCATATATTAAGCCAAACAAAGCAATTCTTTATTATGTGCTTTAAACAGTTTTATGTGTTTAAAAAATTTTAACATCTTCTATGTATTTTATAAGAGATGTTCCTTCAAATAGATATTCTGTAAGACCTTTCTTAAATATTTTCTTCAATCCTGATCTGGTGATCACAAATTCTCTTAATATTCTTTTACTGTAAATGTTTTCACTTTTAGTTTTTCTTAAACAATATTTTTCCTGGGCATAGAATTTGGAGTTTACTTTTTTAATTCTTTCTTTGCTTTAAGGATATTTTTCAACTGTCATCTGATCTTCAGAGTTTTGATTAGAAGTTGATGCTCATTTGAAGCATTGGGGTGTCAAAAATGTTTACACATCTTAATAGATATTATCTGTATATTACTATTAGTTCACCATAATTAGAAATGTCCACATACTTATGATAACCACTCTGAGCACCTCTTGTAATTGAAGAAGTCAAATGTGAATTGTATTCATCTTTTGTTATCAGTATACATTGAGTATTGCAGTTTTCCTACAGTCTTTCCATTTCTTAAAATGCGTGTACCTTCTTTTGAGGTTTCCAAAAGATGTATACACATTTTAAGAAAGGAAAAAACTGTATGAAAACTGTAGATAAATACAAGTCATGTTTGACTTCTGCATTTACAAGAGGTGCTCAAAGTAGTTACCTTCAGCATCTAGACATTTCTAATTACAGTGAACTAAAAGTAATACATAGATAACATCATTTAAAATGTGCATACATTTTTGCAACTCCAGGGTGCATGTGTGTGTGTGTTTATGTGTGTGTGCACTTGTGGGTGTGTGAGTGCTGCTTTCAAAGTTTTCTCATAATCTTCTCCTTCAGTTTTACCACCATGGGCTTATGTATGAGTTTAACAAATATTTATTCACCTTATAATTCTCTAAGTTCTTGGATTTGAAAAATGTATATATTTTCTAAAACTTGGGAGACAATTGTTGGTCACTCTATTTTAAATATTTTTGTTTAACATTATATTTTCTCTTATATATTTTCAGGACTAAAATTGCACATACGTAGAAAAATTGATATTGTCACATAGGTTCCCCAATCTCTTTTCATTTTTAAAAATTCTTTCTGGCTGGACTCAGTGGCTCAGCCTGTAATCCCATGCCTTTGGGAGGCTGAGGTGAGTGGATTGCCTGAGCCCATGGGTTCGAGACTCATCTGGGCAGCAAGACCTCATCTCTACAATAAATACAAAAATCACCCAGGCATGGTAGCACATGCCTGTAATTCCGGCTACTTGGAAGGCTGAGACGGAAGGATGGCTGGAGTCCAGCAGGTCAAGGCTGTGGTGGCCGGGAGCAGCCACTGCACTCCAGTCTGGGCGACAGAGTGAGAGTCCAACTCAAAAAAAAAAGTTCTTTCTGGAATCTCATTCTATTCCATTGGTCTATATGCCTGTTCCTGTACCCATACCAAGCTGTTTTGATTATTGTAGTTTTATAGTAAAGTTTGAAGTCTGGTAATGTGATACCTCCTGCATTTTTTTGCTGAGGATGGTTCTGGCTATTATTGGTCATTTGTGTTTATATATGAAACTCCTATATTGTTTTTTCTAGCTCTGAGAAGAATGTTGCTGGTAAATTGATGGGTATTGCATTAAATCTGTAGATTGCCTTAGGTAAGACGGACATCTTCACAATGTTGATTCTTCCAATCCATGAGCATGGGATATTTTTCCACTTGTTTGTGTTGTCTTTGATTTCTTTGAGCAGTGTTTTGTAGATTTTTTTAATCAATATTTTTTATTATGATGTTATGGGGTACAGTTAAGGGTTAGGTATACAATTACATTTCATTAGGGCACCCTGTTGATAAGAGGTGTTACCCCGTCCCCAGACAGATATTTGCTACTGTTAATCCTATCTTCCTACCCCCCTCCATAGTTTCCCAGTACCATCAGTCATTTTCTTATAGTATTACATTGGATGTTCAAGGTCCATTATATGAGTGAGAACATGTGATACTCAGATCTTTGTTTCTGTGAGAGGTCACTCAGTATTATAGACTCTAGTTCCATCCAGGTTGCTGCAAAATTCATGATTTTGGTCTTTTTTATGGCTGCGTAGTATTCCATTGTGTATATGTACCACATATTTTTAATCTAGTCCTCTTTTAATGGGCAGCATGGTTCCTTCCAGGTTCTTGCTATTGTGAACAATGCTGCGATAAACATACGTGTGCAGATATCTTTTTTATAGAGTGATTTGAGTTCTTCAGGATATATCCCAGTAGGGGGATTGCAGGGTCATATGGGAGGTTGATATTTAGAGCTTTTAGGAATCACCACACTGCTTTCCACAGAGGTTGCACTAGTTTACACTCCCACCAACAGTGTAGAAGAGTTCCCTTTTCGCCACACCCTCTCCAGCAGCTGCTATTTTTTGAGTTGTTGATAATTGCCATTCTGACTGGAGTTAGGTGGTATCTCAGTGTGGTTTTGATTTGCATCTCCCTGATGATTAGTGAGGTTGAACATTTCTTCATGTGTCTGTTGGCTGCTCATATGTCTTCCTGTGTGAAGTGTCTGTTCATATCTTTTGCGCATTTTATAATGGGGTTGTTTGTTTTTTTTTCTTTTCAGCATGTTTGAATTCCTTGTAGATCCAGGATGTTAAGCCTTTGTCAGACCTGGTGTTGGCAAATACTTTTTCCCAGTCTGTAGGCTGTCTCCCTGCTCTCTTGTTGGTTTCTTTGGCTTTGCAGAAGCTTGTCAGTTTAATAAGGTCCCACATGTCAATCTTCTCTCTTATGACCTGTGGGTTTCGGGTTTTGTTCAGGAATTGGATGCCAGTTCTGGTTTCCATGAGAGTATTTGCTTCATTTTCTAAGGTTCTTATGGTTTGAGGTTTTACATTTAGGTCTCTGATCCATTTGGAGTTAACCTTTGTGCATGGGGATAGATAGGGGTTCTGTTTCAATCTTCTGCATGTGGTCGACCAGTTTTCACAGCACCATTTACTGAATAGGTTCTCCTCTCCCCAGGTGGTGGAGGCTTTGTTGAAGATGAGTTGGTTGAGAAATTGAGGTTATGCTTCTGGAATCTCAATTATATTCCATTGATCTATATGCCTGTTCCTATAACAATACCAAGCTGTTTTGATGATTGTAGCTTTATAGTAATGTTTGAAATCTGGTAATGTGATACCACCTGCTTTGTTTTTCTTGCTGAGGATTGTTCTGGCTATTCTTGGACATTTGTGTTTCCATGTGAATTCCTATGTTGTTTTTCTAGGTCTGAGAAGAAGGCTGCTGGTAATTTGATGGGTATTGCATTGAATCTGTAGATTTCCTTAGGTAAGATGGACATTTTCACAATGTTGATTCTTCCAACCCATGAGCATGGGATATTTTTCCCACTTGTTTGTGTCATCTTTGATTTCTTGAGCAGTGTTTTATAGTTTTCATTGTAAAGGTCTTTCATGTTTCTGGTTAGGAAGATGCCAAGGTATTTCATTTTTTTGTGTGTGGCTATTGTGAATGGAATTGTGCTTTTTATTTGGGTTTCTGCTTGTTTATTATTGGCGTAAAGAAACGCAATTGTCTTTTGCACATTTATTTTATACCCTGAGACTTTGCCAAAGTCCTTTATGAGTGCAAGAAGGATTTTGACAGATTCTTTTGGGTTTTCAAGGTACACAATCATGTCGTCTGCAAAGAGAGATAACTTGACTTCCTCTTTACTTGGATACCCCTGATTGCCTTCTCTTCTCTGATAACTCTAGCCAGGACTTCCAATACTATATTGAATAGGAGGGGTGAGATTGGGCATCCTTGTCTTGTTCCAGTTTTCAAGGGAAATGGTTCCAATTTTTGTCTGTTTATGAGTATTCTGGCTGTGGGTTTCTCATAGATGGCTTTTACTCTTTTGTAGTATGTTCTATGTATGCCTACATGTTTGAGGGTTTTTATCAAGAAGGGGTGCTGGATTTTATCAAAAGCTTTCTCTGCATCTAATGATATAATCATGTGGTTTTTGTTTTGACATCTGTTGATGTATTTAATTACATTTATGGTTTATGCTGAACAAGACTTGTGTACCAGGGATGAAGCCTACTTGGTCATGATGGATGATTTTTGAGATGAGTTGTTGAATTCGGTTTGCCAGGATCTTGTTGAGAATTTGAGCATCTATGTTCATCAAAGATATTGGCCTGTAGTTTTCTTTCTTTGTTGGGTGTTTACCTAGCTTGGGTATCAATGTAATGTTAGCTCCATTAAATGATTTGGGGAGGGTTCCATCTTTCTCAATCACCTTGAATACTTTCAGTAGGCTTGGTATCAGCTCCTCCTTAAATGTCATATAGAATTCTGCTGGAAAGCCATCTGGTCCAGGGCTTCTTTTTGTAGCTAGTTTTCTTTTTTTTTTTTTTGAGTTGGATTCTCACTCTGTCACCCAGACTGGAGTGCAGTGGACTGCAGTCTCGACCTGCTGGGCTCCAGCAATCCTTCCGCCTCAGCCTTCCAAGTAGCTGGAACTACAGGCGCATGCTACCACACCTGGCTAATTTTTTGATTTATTGTAGAGATGAGGTCTTGCCTGCCCAGGTGGGTCTCAAACCTGCAGGCTCAGGTAACTCACTCACCTCAGCCTCCCAAAGGCGTGAGATTACAGGCTGAGCCACCGAGCCCGGCGGTAGTTTTCTTATTGCATAATCAGTTTCCTTGATTGTTATTGGTCTATTTAGGGTCTCAATTTCTTCTTGTTTCAACCTAGGCAGGTTGTGTGATGACAGAAAGTCCTCCATTTCCTTAAGGTTTTCAGGTTTGTTTCCATACAAGTGTACATAGTAGTCTCTAATGATCTTTTGTGCTTCTTCAGGGTCAGATGTGACTTCATCTTTTGTGTTTCTGATTTATTTATTTGGGCTTTTTCTCTCTTTTTCTTGGTCAGTCTAGCTAGGGGAACATCAATCTTGTTTATCCTTTCAAATAACCAGTTTTTTGTTTCATTGATTTTTTTTGTATTATCTTTTTGTCTTCTATGTCCTGAATTTGGGCTTTTATTGTGGTGATCTGGATACTTCTACTGAAGTTAGGGTTTTAGGTGATCTTGCTTTTCCAGCTTCCTTAGGTGACTTGTCAGGCTGTTAATTTGTGATCCTTCCATTTTCTACATGTGTGTTTGTAGAGATATGGACTCCCCACTTACTACAGCTTTCATGGCATCCCAGTGGTGATGTTTTTTCAGTGGTGTATTTAGTCCATTCACATTCAGGCTAAATATTCAAATGTGAGAGTTGATCTCTATCATAAGGTTCTTACAGAGCTGTTGTTGGTATTGTTCCTGTTTGTTTGTTGTCTTTCTTTTGGTTTTGGAGTTGATTCATGTGTGTTTTTAATCTTTTGCCTGTATTCTTGTGATGAATGTTGTTGTTCTTTTTTCCTTTTCTTCTGTGTTCAGTACTTTCTTAGTGTTTCTTGTAGAGGTGGTCTGGTGGCAGCATAGGTTCTTAGGGATTGGATACCTGGGAAAGATTTCAATTCTCCCTCACTGATGAAGCTTAGCTTGGCTGGGTAAGTTATTCTCCATTGAAATTTTTTATCTTTTAGAACTTTGATGATAGGGCTCCAAGCTCTCCTAGCCTGGAAGGTTTCTGTAGATAAATCTGCTGTTATTCTAATTGGTCTTCCCTGGTAGGTAGTCTGGCCTTTTTCTGTTGCTGCTTTTAGGATTTTTTCTTTTATGCTTACTTGGTTTAGGCGAATTACTATGTGTCTGGGAGTTAGTCTTCTCATTTGTTGTCTTGCAGGGGTTCTCTGAATCTCTTGTGTTTGAATTTTTGCATCACTGATGAGATGAGGGAAGTTTTGTTGAACTTTTTCATGAAATGTTTGTTCCAGTGTGGCCTCTGTCTCTCTCTCTACCTCAGAAAGGCCAATTACTCTTAGGTTGGGTCTTTTGAAATAATTATTCATCTCTTGAAGGATTTGTTCTGTCTTTTTAAACTTCTTTTCTATGTTTATGACAGTTTGGGTTAGTTCTGTATTTTGGTCTTCAAGCTCTTAGATTCTTTCTTCTGCTTGGCTAATTCTACTTTCCGTGCTTATTAGTTTGTTATTTATTTCCATCACAGTATTCTTTACTGCTGTTATTTCTGTCATCAGCCCCTTCCTATTTTCCTCTTGTCTCTGCTCAATTTTTTTTTTCTGTCTATTAATGTCTTGATGTTTGGGTTTGTTGCATGTGACAACAACAACATGTGGGGGCTCTTCATTGTTTGTGTTCCAAGTCTGTTTTCTCAGTGTCTGACCTCCCAGGGGTCTGTGTGAGATCTATATTCTTCTTTTGGTTTTTCTTCATTTGGGCAGATTTTTCCTCCCTATTTTTTCCTTCCCTCCACTTCCTCATCTTCTTTAATTCTGTTATTCAGGGGTTAAGGGATTGCTTTTACTTCTGTTTGTTCTATCTCCTATTCTTCCTTATGTATATCCTCTTGCTTTGTTCAATTCTGGAGTTGAACTGTAGGTTGGGGGAGGTCCTTTTTTGTAATTTTGAGATTTAATTAAGGGGGGAGCTGTGATTCAAAATCTATCTGCAGATCCCAGTATCCACCGACAGGTGTATGGATAATCTGAAACCCACTTCCCACTGCCTTGGAATCTGTCCATGCCACAGGGTTGTAGATTAACTCCCTGAAAGCAAAATGAGGTTAACAGAGGGAGGAGAAGGAACAGGCAGTGGTGGGAAGAGGAGGGTGGAGAGAGAGAGGAGTAAGAGGGAAAACAGACAAGCATGCCAACTAACAAATGAAAAGAGACACAAAGATGGAAACAAATATAGAAAAACAATAATCACGACTACAAACTAACCAACAACCATATAAAAAAACTAAAACATACAATGATGCTAACATACAAGCTAACCAACCTCCTTATTGGTGTGCTATTCCTCTATACAAAGTTGGGGTTTACAGAGAAATTTTGTTAAAAAGAACAAAACAAAAGGAGTAGATTAAAGTCAATAAACTAACAGAACCAACCAAGCACACTCTGAGACTTTTCCTTTAAGTCCAATGTCTTTTCAGCTCTAATTTCTAGCTGTCTTTGCAGGCTGGTAGATTTGTTCACAGTTAGGTTCAGTTGCCCCTGGCCTGCTGTGAAGGGCAGTTCAGATCTGGGCTCCCTGCTCAGTCTATCACTCAGATCTGGCCTTGTCTATTTAATCAAGGGGGAAGAACTTCTGTCTTTCCCATTTTGATGTTGTTACCTTAGATCCCCAGCAGGTGGTGCTATCTCACCACCCCAGTTGATCTTTAGGCAGGGCAGAAGTTGGAGGCCTCCCAGGAAGGGAGGGAGCAGGCAGTGGTAGCCACGGTACATGGAAGGAACTCCACAAGCCTGGCTCTGGGTGAGGGGTATGGCGTGGCGGTGGCAATGGCAGCGGCAGTGGCGATCTCAGTAGATGGTTCTTGTGGGGGCTTCACGGTCCAAAATCATGGGTTGTCTCAGGCATGGACCGGGCGATGGCCATGGCGGTGGCCCAGACGGCCATGATATTTGAGCAGTGTCAGTGGCTGAGCTCCGTGTGTAGAGCAGGCTGCCAATGATGGGAGTTGCAGCCTGCCAGAGAGAGCTAAAGTCTTTGTGTTCTCTTTCGTGGAGGGTCTCACAGACCAAGCTGCCCCATCACCATCTTGCTGGAAGTCGAGGCCCACAATTTTTTTATAAATAAGTTCTGGATTTTCTGGTCCTCCCTCATATATATATAGTATATTAATAATAGTATATATAATATACATTATTAATATATATAAATATATATTAATATAGTATATTAATAATAGTTAGTATATATAATATACATTATTATATATATATAAATATATATATATATAGCCCCTACCACTTGTCATAAAAGTAGATAAATTGATGAACCAGAATAGATAGTCCAGAATATTTCCAACATGTAGAATTAATTGATTTTCCACAAGAGCACAAGTCATTTAAATGGGGGAAGTAAAGACTTTTCAAGTAATGGTGGTGCTAAGAATAGGATAATTGTCACTCTATATAAAAAAAATAATTTAAGTAGAGCCATAGACATAAAATCTAAAAATATACAAATCTACTAGAACAAAACATAAGGAAATATATTCACAACCAAGGATAGGCAAAATTTTTAAAAATAAAAAGTAGTTAGTATACAAAAATTTAGAGCTCATTAAAACTAAAAATATCTGTTAATCAAAAGACACCATTAAGAAATTAAATAGAGAAGCCCTTGACTGGAAAATATATTCTCAGTGCATACATCTGCCAAGGAACAAATATCCAGAACATCAGAAGAATTTCTAAAATTAACAATAGAAATATGAACAACACACATTTTTAAGGGGCAAAAAATGTGAACACACATTTTACAAAAAAATAATATGCCAATAGCAAATAATCACATGAAAGATTTCATAATCATGAGTAATCAGGGGCATGCAAACTAAAAGACAATGAGCTACTACTACATACTCAACAGAATGGCTAAAATGTAAAAGACTGACAACATCCTATATGTGAGGATAGAAAACAATCACAGTTTGCATGCATTGCCAGTGGGAGTGTAAAATGAAACAACCACTTTGGTAATTTTTTTGTAAAGTTAAACATTTAGCTACCCAATATTTCAGCAATATTACTCCTAGATAGTTAACCATAAAAATGATAATAATCAGAAGATCTTCATTCATAATAGACAAAACCTTGAAACAATCTATTAAAGGCAAATAGGAAAACATATTGTGATGTAGTGGTATCATGGAATACTATTCAGCAATGAGAAAAGTGAACTACTGAAGTATGCAATGACTTGGATAAATCTCAAGAAAACGTATGAGCAAAAGAAGCAGAACATACGAAAAATAGATACTGTGTTATTTCATTTATTTTAAGATCTAGAACAATTACAGTTAACCTTTAGTAGTAGAAATCAGAACAGTGGATGTTTCACAGGTTCTCTGTCAGAAAATTCTGGGTTTGCATCTATCTTATACAATTTGTGCTGCTATAAAAATACTAAAGACTGAATAATTTATAAACTAAAATGTTTATTTCTCACAGTTAAGGAGACTGCAAAGTTCAAAACTAAGGCACCAGCAGATTCAGTGTCTGATGAGAGATTGTTGTCCCTGCTTTAAAGATAACAACTCTTGCTGTATAATCACATGATAAAAGGGAAAATCACTGTGTTCTAACATGATGGAAAAAAGCAAAGATGTCTTTCTTCACACCCTTTATATGACCACTAGTTCCATTCATGAGGGCAGAGCCACAATTCCCTAAGGCCTCACCTCTTAATATGATCACAATGGGGATTAGAAATAAATGAGTTTTGAGGGGACATAGCAAAGTCTAAATCTGAGCTAAAAATATTTCCCCATCTTCCATCCCACCCCATTTCATTTCTTCTTCCCCATGCCCTCCATATTAGCTCATTTTTCCTCATCACAGTGTTTATAAAAGAGTATCTAACTCATGTTACAGTCATCTGCAAGTTAGAAGTATTGTTTCTATACAGTTTGGTCAATGAGTTTACCAATGAAGAGAAGGATTTTTAGTATCCCTCAATGAACTTCAAGACAGACTCTAAACTTTTGCTTTTACTTTTCTTTATGTTGTTCGGGCTGGTCTTGAACTCTTGGCCTCAAGCAGTCCTCCTACCTTGACCTCCCAATGTGCTAAGATTACAGAAATGAGACACCATGCCTGTCCATTCCCTTGCTTTTATTCATGTATCTTTTTGCAGTGTTTCCTGAACCAGGTTCCCTGGCACTATTATTCTTCAAATAGCCTACACTTCTGCAATGATAGAAATTTGCTTCATATACCTTTTTCCTTCTCCTTTCTTCTTTCTTTCCACTCTTCTTCCCTTTTCTCCCCTTCTCCTTGGTCTGGAGGTCATTTCTCAACTAGAAGTAACACTGATTCCAGAGTCACTGAGAGGCAGAGAGACTGAGAAGCACTAGTAGGACAGAGGAATGGTGGATTTATCATGGGACCCTATTTAGCATGGGGAGAAGGTCTGCATCCTCAATGTGAGCATGACCCAAAAGCTGGCAGGTCCTCCCAGGAAGTACAGTCCTTCCTCAGAGCACCACAATCTCTGAAATTGATCTGAGATAGTCCTAGGTTGCCATAGCTCTCAAGGGCCTAGCAAAAGCACATATAAAGTCTTCTCTGGAGGAAGTTATCATTCTAGGGTTGAAATTATTTCTATAAACAATTCTGCAGTTGCAATATCTGGCACAAACTAATCAATAGCAAAGTACCAAAGGAGGCCCAAAAACATGAAGGAACATGAGCAGAAATGTTACACAACATACTCAGATCCAAAGGAGCTCCAGATACTAATATTAAATATTAACAGACATAAATTTCAAAACAAGAATGAATAAATGAATCAAATAAATGCATTTTTATTCATAAAAATAGCTTTTAATAAATTGACTTGGGAGGGATCCTAAGAGAAACGGGAAGTGAGGCAAGTATCTGAATACCCTGTTTTCATTTTGGGTTTTGTTTTTTTTTTTTTTTTGGTTTTTTTTTTTGAGTTGGAGTCTCTGTCGCCCAGACTGGAGTGCAGTCTCTGTCGCCCAGACTGGAGTGCAGTGACTGCTCCCGGCCACTGCAGCCTCGACCTGCTGGGCTCCAGCGATCCTTCCGCCTCAGCCTTCCGAGT
>NW_007249764.1:37714-217460 GCF_000164805.1 Carlito syrichta
GTCTCGAATCCGCGGGCTCAGGCAATCCACTCACCTCAGCCTCCCAAAGGCGCGGGATTACAGGCTGAGCCACCAACCCCGGCTAATACCCTGTTTTCACATCATGTCATCACTGTTGGCCACTAACGGGAATGCAAAAGGAAGGGCTGGCAAGTGGAATCTCACTTTGGCATGTGGAATCTCACATTGCTCACACTCTTCTCTAGGTAATGTGTCTATGAGGCATCCTAGTATCTTGTGCCTTTCTCTGGATACAATTAAGGATCATTGACCCAGTCTTAAGCTTTGAAGGGCTCTCTGGGACTTGGAAAATAAGAGGAGATGTCCTTGACAACTTGGAGAGACACAAGACCTACAAAGACGGTTTTAGAGCTAGAATCATTCATAAGATGGAGACTGGGGATCATCCAATATTCAGGCCCTCATATCATCACGAGCTTTACTCATCAGAGTATCATTATTGCCTGCTTGTCTGTAGCTTCATGATTACTAGGACTATGTCTCTCTTACTTAATATGTTTTTCCAGTATTTATCACAGTGCTTGGTATTGAGCAGAGGCTCAATAAATGTTTGTTGCAGAAATATATTGTCACAAAAACTTCCAGAATTAGGTGAGGAACCATTAACATATCTTGATGGCAATTAAAATTCCAATGTATTAAGATTAAGTAACCTACACAAAGTTGTTTACTCAGTAAATAAAGGTACTCAGTTCAACAATTAATAACTGTTAATACTTATGTAACAGTACTATATACTAAGCTCTGTTCTAGTAGTTTTACATGTAGAAATTTAAAGGCCTATTATAATCCTATTTAGTAGTTATATGAGAATCTCCATTTTACAAAGAAGAAAACTGAAGTATAGAAAATCTAAATAATTTTCTTCACTCCTGTGACTACTAAAAGGGTTGAGATGAAATTCACATACTCATGGTCAAGCTCCAGAGTCCAAGCTGTTAATCACTACCTTCAACTCAATAAAAAAAAATACAACAAATTCATCTTAGATTGCCTCTTTCTAGCTGAACTCCATTATACTATGACATTCCCTGTCTAAATGCAATCAGTTCAGTTGGAACTGTCTTGATTCTAAATCTTGTTCTCTTTGCAAAAGTCTCATCTTAAATATTTTTATTTGTATAATTATGCTAGTTGGAAGGTTAAACATTCCGTTTCTTTTTTAAAACATATAGAAAGGTTGATGCATTGACTCAAGGTGTTCTGGTACCTAAATAAGTTGCTTTTTAGTGAAAACGAGTCAGTTGTATCTGTGACAAAACCTAGCCCAACGGTGACAAAATCAACTAAACTAATGATATATTCTCATTGCATGAAGTTTTAATTCATGCATGTTGATTAACTTGCAGGTCATACTAAATTAATCTTTACCAAAGGACCTCAGGTTTTTCAAATTTTATGTTGTATATTGTACAATTATGAGACATCATGTTTGTGATGATATACTACTTTGACTCTACTATTTTTTGCACAAAGCCTAGTGATTTTTAAACCACTGGTGTCAGTGAAGACTCACTGCCTAAATTGGTTGCCTTTCCTGTTTGGAGGTCGTTGGCATGTTTGTCAGAATAGAAAACTGCTTTCTATTCTATGCATACAATTTTTTAAAAACATTTCTTTGCCATGTCGGCATGCTAATTTCAGGTAAGTATCAAATACATACTTTATATCTGTGGTGTGATAAAATCAATGTGTATAAAATTCTCTATTCTCAAGTTTATTCAGACATCAATATTATTTTTAGCCAGATATGTGAAAATTGTCATCTACTTAAGTCCAATACGGAACATAAAGAGAATTGTCACGGAAATAAAGCACCATTTACTCAAATTTAAATTGAAAGTGATAGGCTAAGATAATATAGCACTTGAAAAATTTGCTTATTATAGGGAATATATGGTAACTCAGTTGGAGAAATCTCTCCACATTATTGAGAAGACCACCATAAGAGGAAAGCATCTTAGTGCATTCCTTCATGGGATGAAATATCCCATCAGTGCAAATGTGGTCCTGAACACTCTATATTAAAGCAGACCTGAGTTCAAAGGCAATGCAATCCATGGTACACAATTCGCCCATAGTTGGGCTAATATTTTATAATCAAAGGCTTTCATGGGCTTGTCTTGTCTTGTCACCCAGTGCAGTTCCTAAAAACCAGGATTGCTTTAATTGCACTTTTAAAAAACTAACACCAGGCAACCCCTGGTACAGTGGGTATTTGTTTGCTGGTTTTGTGCCTTTCTTCACACTGATATTCCACAGAGAAAGTGCTTCCATGATAATAAACAGTGATGACTGGGCCCCAGATCTTCCATTCCCCTCCAGATCCACCCTTTTTCCTTCTCCATCTTGCTTCTTGCCTTGGGAGGTCAACCCATAAGGACCACAACTACAGATTCTCCTGCCCTCAGGTTTGCTCTTGGGCTGGCCAAGCAGGAGCCCCAGCAGGAGATCAAAGAGAGAGAAAAAAGTACAGCTGGGTTGCCTTGGGGTGGTCATGTTCCTCCGCAGAAGGTCACGGTTCTCCTCAAAACACATAACTTTCTCCTGTCAATTTGTGATACCCCTGTCTCTATTCTTCCCTTTGGTCCTAGGGGAGGCCACATCCTGCTGTTATTAGTGCCAAGACAATGCACCATGTCGCAATTTCTCTGCTCCTTGACTTTCGTATAGTCTCTTTATGAAACACCACCGCCCCTCATGAATGAGCCTAATTTGAGTATGCCACCAGTTTCTTTTGGCTTTGATTTACAAAGTCAGCAGCATAACAACAACAACAACAACGTTTTACACTTTCAAACACAATAAATGACATTTAGATATTGTGTCAAATTCTTCTGTAAGCCAAGATGTATAACCTCTCTTTGCTTGTAAAATCAATAGTTAAAACATTTCAACTAAAATAGCTAAAAGACTTATTAAATTCTTTCTCCAATCTTTTACTGGACAATAGAAATGGCTGAATATAAACCCTTGACTTAGAAGACTACCCTTCATTTTTTACTGAGTACCTATTATATACCAGGCACTCTGCTAAGCAATAGAGATGCAACGATTGATAGGGAAACAAACACACACAAAGTCTCTGCCTGTAAGGAGCTCAGATGCATACACCAATTATTATAATGTCATGTGACAAGGATGATGATGAATAAGAGAAGAAGCATTATAACTCAGCTTGGGATACAAGCAAACGTTTCCAGCAGAAAAAAAAGGATTAAAAAAGATAGAAGAAACTGGACCTTTTTATACCCCGAAGGGAAGGAGCAAATTTCTAGAAGAGATGCCAGAAAATAGAGTTAAGAGTAAGCACAAAATCAAGGTGTCATAAGAAAATTACACATCGTTTTTAAAAAAGAAAAACTTAAACAAGAGATACCTTTGTTTACTTGGATAAGGCAGGGTTGAGTTTTTTAAATTATTAAAATCAGTTCAAGTGCTGCAATCCAGAAGGACTCCATTTCAACCTGAGGATTTATTATCACTCAGCCATCTGTGACCAATAGTCCCTACAGAATTGTTCCAAATTTATTCTCCAAAGTTAAATCTATGATGGAAAGAAAAAAAACCTGGCACCCTTTCAATAGGTGAACATCTGGATTCATTCTGAACAGATAAGAACCAGATACTTGCTATTTTAAATTTTTAATGACCATAAGGAATAGTGTAGAAATATATTATTCTATTGTAATAAAACAAATAATTTATTAAATATATTGGAGGAATACTGAAAGTGGTTGAAATGCCAAAAGTTCTGCAAAATTGCAGAATAAATATTTAAAGATTTATTTTTTAAAAAAGCAGCAGGCCATGGAGGAAAAAAACTCAATTTAGAATTCATAGTTCCAAAATTATTTTAATTGGAAGATTGGTCACTTTAAATTTATTTTTGAAAATGTATTTCAAATAGGAATGTCTACTAGTTATATAATCTACATATGATATAGCTGACAAAGAATGAGGTCTACCTCATTCCCAGATAACAAATTATAATTATAGAAAAATTAATTATGACTATAAAGGCTATAATTTTAATTATATCCTCCTTCTGACCAAGAAACTAGGAGAGGAAGACTAATCAGAAGCACTAGGTCAAATCTATTGCTAGCAGTACTGATCACTGGGAAAATCTATCCATTGTCTACTTTTTGCAAAGGCCTTTTGTGCTTCCTCTGCATTCCCTGCAGAGACGAGTATAGATGGACACGTAGTTCCAAATCTTTAAACCTCCAACCTGCTTCAACTGTTACCCGCAAAAGGAACAGACAAAAAGAGAGTCTGTCTTCCCAGACCACAGGAACAGGAGCAGAACAGACCTCTGGCTGGGCTCCCCCACTATGTGCTAGGACCCCATGAGGCCATCTGCACGAGAAGGCTGGAGACTAGGATGGGAGGAGAGAGGTCTCAACAGGAGGCAACAGCAAGGCCAGAGATAAAGGGTCCCAGGTGAAACAGCAAATCCTGGGCCAATAGTGCCTGTCCACTAAGGTCAGAAGCAGGTCAGCAGGGGGAGTTTTGAGGGTCACTTCTCGGCCTTGCCACCAGGACAGTGAATATCTCTTCCTTCCTCAAAATGTAATGGGATGATCTGCACATATGCCTTTCTCTGAATGTCTGCACGTTTCCTCTGAAAATTTATACAAGGGCTCTTACTAGGTAAATTATATGAACTTTCAAAAGTTTATTATATATATCTCGAATCTATTGCTAGCAGTCCTGATCACTGGAAAAATCTATCCATTACCTACCTTTTCCAAACAAACAACCAAACAAAAATATATCTATATATATAAAGTCTGTAATACATATATATTACACCATATACATATAACCATAACCAAGAGTCTTTCTAGAAAGAATATACCAATTTTTACTCTCTCCAACAGTGTATGGAGTACTGCCAATATTTAGTATCCTTTTTCATCATATCGAATAGGTGAATAATTTTATCTCACTGTTATAAATTGTATTTCTATGTTGCTCATGAGATTCAAATTGCTTTTATCTTTCAGTCACTTGTGAATATTTTTAGTGTGTGCATGCGTGTGTGTGTATTCCCTGCTTTCGACTGCTGTACTTTTAAGTTGGCTATATCAGTATAATTTAATCTCCCTACACACTAATGTTATGCCATGTTGGATATAATAGAACTTGCTCATAAGATTGTCTAAAACGTGATTTTCAGCTGTTAGAAGAAGGTTTTAGAGATTGTGTAGAATTTACATGTTGATGGGGGAAATTACAAATTTTGCTCCTTTTTAAATCAGTCAATCAAAAACTGAGGAGGAATGCCCTAGGTTTGTTTTAAGGTAACCAAACTTATAAATATCTTACATTAAGTATGCAAAATATATTTATTCAAGAAAGGTAGTATCTGTACAATACTTTTTCTTTTATTTTCAAGCCCAAGTACAGGAATAAACTCATTATTCTAAACAATGAATAGTACTGGTACCATCTTTCTATAAATTATGTCTTGATTCAACACATCATGCATCTTTTAAAATCATGCACTTTCTTCTTGTAAGGGATCCATAATCACTTGGCAAGAGAATTTTCTTAATCACATCATGTTTCTTAACAACTCAAAGAGATATTTTAAGGCACTTAAATATCTTTCAAATGTTCCCTCCAATTTTTATTTTTAAATTCTTAAATTTCCACTTAGCACAAAGTATCTTCTTCTATTTTCTTTTTTAGAATGAATAAAAATTAACTGTCAACACATTAATGCAGATCACCTAAAAGCAGTTGTTGTATTCAAGAGTAATAGTCCTCATCTACAATAACTTAGCTACATATTACATTTTGACCCTTTCGCTTATTGAACAACTGCTATAAATTATCACTATACTCTGTGGTTATGAATAGGAACAAGACAAAGATTTAGCCATCAAAGTGCTTATGAGTTGCCAGGTTTAGCAAATAAAATGTACACTTGTTATTAATTCCAGATAAACCAATAATTTTTAGTATAAGTATGTCTTAAATATTTCATGAGCCATACATATACGAAAAAAATGATTCCCCTGAAATTTAAACTTAACTGGGCATTAATTTTTCTGGAACTCTAATTATGATCTAATAGGTAAATAAAAGCCATGATTTATTTTAATAAACATAAAATAAACAGTAGTATTAAGTGCTATAAAATAGGAATTTAATCATGCTATGCAAGTTGAGAAGTGGCAGACCTGAGAAGGATTTATTAAGGAGTTGTTTCCGAAGTGGGTCTCAAGAACGCAAGTCATATGCAGACAGATGATAGCCACTGGTGTCCCAGAAAAGGAAGAAGGCATGAGTAAAGATGGAAGACAAGGAAAGAGCCACACTTACCCTAGTAATGTTGTCCATTTGGACTGGGAATGAAATATGTATAGGGAGTCGCATACCACAAAGCACCATAAACAATGTATGTGAATCCCAAGTTATAATTTATAAAATCAATATATAACATTATATTTCTAGTATATTAATCTTAAATTCAGAGATATAATAGTTCAACAATACAGTATAGGTCAGTGATGTAATTTTTGCTGGGAAGAAAGACTGTTATTTTTATCAAGAGTTATACTTCCCTCTACTGGTAGTAAAAAGAAAAACCTTCTGTTGATATCAAAGAAATGTAACGGTTAGACAAAAGATGGGACATTTCATTATAAACCATTTAGCAATATTGGCAATTTTTTGGACCATATTATTTTAAGACACAAGTTTATTTTTCTTTACCAATACCACAATTCAGAAACGAATTAGTGATAGAAAATACTCATAATGGTGAGGATACATTTAAAGCCATTAAATGGAAAATTGCTTAAATGAAACTCACCAATATTCTTGCTTTTCTCACCAATATTTTTTCCTGTCTAATGTGAAGAAAAGTCTTCAGAAGAGCAACAATAAGTCTGTTATTAAATACACTCTCTACCTGGAAGAAAGCTATGCACACAAAAGACTCACTCTGTGAGCATGTAAAAATACTGTTTTTATCCCAAACCCATGAAAACATGAGCACAAGAAGAGCTTAGTGATGGTCACTTTAAACAATTGGCCCCAAGTGATTCTTATCAGACCAGTTTGGGAAGCACTTTTTCAATGCAGATATTGTTTACTAAACTAAAATTCTTCCACTGCTGACTTGTTGCTGAGCAGCTGATTGACTCCCGAGTCTCCTCAATTAATTAGCACCACCTGTTTAACAAAAGTGAATCTCTCCCTATCGTCTATTAGATCAGCTCTGAAATCTTCCTCTGGCAGCAATTGAGTCTCTCCACCAGCTGGTCTTGTCTCACCTGCTCACATCCCTATCCGAAGCCTGGATTCCAGCTAGGCTTCTCTCTCCTTGGTCTCCCACTCCAGATGCGCTTCCCTGTGGAAAAATCACCCCTGCAGGAAAATTTCTCTCCTGTTGAGCCCTACTCACGTCTCTGCATCTTCTGTGCTGTACTGCTATGGCCTACCATGTCTTAACTCTAGAAATCCTATGTGTTTATCATGTCTTGGACTTGTTCTGATATGCCATGTATGAGTAGTATTAATTGGTTTCTTGTCAATTAATTGGTCAATACGTGTAGGGGTACCCCTGGCAGGTGAATAAGCTGGCACTCATCTAAATCATGCTAGTTAAAAGTTAGCACAATCTTTATGTAAAAAAGTGCACAGGAGGAAAGTCACAGAGCTCAGTCACTACCCAGCTGTTCCTGAGACTTTCCTTCTCCATTCCCTAAACACAAGCCCTAAAACACAATATGGCATGTCCTCTAAGGATCTCGTCACCCTCTTCCTCATCCTCAAGAAGCTACTCAAAAATATATATTCCAATCACACACAATGCATGCACACAGGAAAGTCTTTGTTTATAGGATTTTCTTAGTCTTGTTTTACTATTATTTTTTAAAGTCGAGGTCTCACTCTGTCTCCCAGGCTAGAGTGCAGTGGCATGATCACAGCTCACCATAGCCTCGACCTCCTGGGCTCAGGCAATCCTTCTGCACAGCATCCCACGTAGCTGGGACTACAGGCACATACCACCACACCCAGCTATTTTTTTTTTGTAAAGATGAAGTCTTGCTATATTCCCGAGGCTGGTCTTGAACTCTCAAGCAATCCTCCTACCTCAGCCTCCCAAAGTGCTGGGTTTGCAGGCATTAGCCACCATTCCCAGCCAGTCTTGTTGTTTTGCTACCGATGTTTGGCACACCCTACAAACTAAACTGGGGCAGTTGCCTGGCTAGCCTACTCCATGGACAGATTTATATATGTTAAAATAGGCCTTAACTCCCCAGATATGTCTGGATATTTTATTTAAACTTCTGCATGGTATTGGGATCTATCATGATTCAGTATCATTAAAACTCTTAAAAAAATAATTGAGGGGTTGATCATAATCACGAACAGTCATCATCATACTACTGCCTGATGACTCTGGTTTAAATGTATCAAAGAGGTTATAAATTCAGCAATTTAGTAATATTTTATTAATCTTTCAAGATGCCAAAGTACAATTCTTTAAATATATATATTTAAAGATATTCCTTCAATAAAAGCATGCCTCACTTAACCTATAGTCACTTTAGTAATTCCAGCCTAAAAAATTCCATTTCAGACTATTACTGACTAGTTGACCTGAAAAAAATTAAAGCATTAGAAAAGCTAAATAAAAGTTAGCAAACATTCTCTCAAATGCATCAGACTGAATACTTAAAAATACAAATGAGAAAGAGGATGTTATCTAAAAATGCCAGGCATACTTGACAACGAATCAAACAAAAAACTTTAAAAAATAATTGTACTTGTTACAGCAGAAACCCTCTAAATATTCAAATTGTAAGGCTATTATATTCATTTCTTTGACATAAAGTTTGTGTCTGCTATTATGCCTCTGCTATTAAGAGTTAGAACTCAGTGGCTCAGCCTGTAATCCCGCACCTTTGGGAGGCTGAGGTGAGTGGATTCGAGCCCGCGGGTTTGAGACCTGCCTGGGCAACTCGGCGAGACCTCATCTCTACAATAAATCAAAAAAAATCAGCTGGGCATGGTGGCACACGCTTGTAGTTCCAGCTACTTGGAAGACTGAGGCGAAAGGATCGCCGGAGCCCAGCAGGTCGAGGCTGCGGTGGCCGGGAGAGGCCACTGCACTCCAGTCTGGGCGACAGAGTGAGACTTCAACTCAAAAAAAAAACAAAAATGAGTTAGAACTTTAAGATAATCTGTCTGCGTATATCATATTCGGAACTGACTTTCAGCCAGAGCCCAGCATAGTGTGTGAAACATGGCATATACTCAATAACAGTCTGTTACATGATTGGAAATGACCAAGTCACCTTGGACTAAGTACTCTGATCTGATTAACAAGTATTGATTTGATGTGAGAGCACCTATTGTTCATAAATTAAATAAACAAAAGCAGAGCAGAATATCTACAGATATATATACAGAAAAAGTCCCCTACCTACAAACCTTCAAGATGCGAACTTTCAAAGATGCAAACATGCATTTGTATATCCAATCACACAAAGTTAGTCCATGTGTCTAACTGTAGTACTGTACTTTTCAAGATACTGTAAGATTTAAAATGTTTTATTTTCTGTGTTTGTTTTTTTGTATTGTTTGTGTGAAAAGTTTTATAAACCTGTTATGGTACAGTACTGTATAACCGATTGTGTCAGTTAGTAACCTAGGTTAACTTTGTTGGACTTACGAACAACTTGGACTTACAAACATGCTCTTGGACAGGAATTCATGTATATGTAGGAGACTAACTATGTATAAATATAATTTGGTTGATGAGGTTGCACACTAGGTGCACCAAAGGAAATTGCTGCAAATGCAATGGCTTGAAGCAATAGTCATCTGTTTTCTCACAGTTGGGTGAGTCAGAAGTCTGGGATGACATAACCTATGACTGGGTTATTTGCTTAGGAATCTCCAAAGACTGAAGTCAGGTGTCAGCAGGTTGGTCTATTATTTGGGGGAACTGGAGGAATCCACTTTCAAACTCATCCAGGTTATTGACAGAATTCGGTTCCTTTGCAGTTGTGAGGCTGAGATCCCCATTTCCTTGCTCTCTGTCAGTTGGGAACCACTTTTAGGTCCCAGAGGCCACTGACATTCCCAGCATGGGGTCCCCTCCATCTTCAAACCAGCAAAAGTGCATCAAATACACCCCCAAGCTCTGGATATCTGAGTTCTCTTCTTTCACTTGTCAGTTAAGAGGTGGCTTTTAAAGGGTTCATGTGATTAGATTATGTCCAACCAGATAATCTCTCTTTAGTCATATAATATAGTCTGTAATCATGGGAGTGACATTTCATCATATGTAGGGTTTCCACCACACTCAAAGGGAATAGGATTATACAAAGAGAAGGGTCATGGGACTCCTCCATAGAATTCTGCCTACTAGTCACAATAGCAAAAACATGGAACCAACCATGCTGCCCACTGAAACTGAACTGGATTTTTAAAAGTGTTACATATATACCATGGAATATTATGCAGCTTAGAGAAGGACAAGCATGGACTTCACAGCAACTTGTATTTAGATCTCTCCAAGGTTTCTCATACTCAGTGATCTATCACAGAAACAAGGAACTGAGTACCACATGTTCTCACTCATAAGCGTACCCTGAACATTTACCATAATACTATAAGAAAGGGATTGGCAGTAGCAGGCGACTGCCAGGGGAGGGAGAGGGGCATATAACCTCAATAAGGGTACCCGATCTCAAACCAGGCAAAGTGGGGACCAAAGGGAGGTCCAAACTTTACCTATATGATGACCATGTATATACCTAATCCTGAATTGTACCCCACATCTTTAAAATAAAAAGTAAAAATAAAATAATTCTGTCTACTGCATGTCAACTGTATTACTTAGTTGGTAGTTATGCTTTATTTTTTAAAAGATTGAGCATGTATGTATTAATTAACATTTATAGCACTCCAACTATGTACCAGGTGCTGTTCCTACAAAGATCAAACAACCATGGCCCCTACTCTCAGGGAGTCTGACTTACGAATACATCTGTACTGTGGTGAGTGCAATAATGGAGAACTCCAAAAGGTACCACAGATGGGTGTTAATCTTGATATGCGATTTATGTGAGTCGTAGCATGAGATGATGAAATCTAAGCAGCAGGCAGGATGGCAGAGGGCCTTACATGTCATGCTAAGAGGTTTTGGCTTTATTCTACAGTCGATATAGAACCACTGGTAGATATTAAACAAGGGAATGGCATGAGATTCCTGCAAAGAGCAGACACTCAGACTTTGAAATTGTCACTAGCAATAAATAGTACAATGCCAGCTACAACATATGCGGACTGACTCACTTGCCTCATGACTGCTTTTGGGAGAGGCGAATTCCAACAACCTAGCGGCCAAAAATATTAGTGCAATTATCAAAGGAACCTAATTTATAACTAGACAGTCGCCTAGGCACTGGGAAAATCTGACTCAGCCTGGCATCTCCTCCGTCAATATTCTGTGACAAAATTCTAATTTACCATAATCTACTATGTCATACTTCCAAACTTTCATTACTTTTCCACCCACCTCTGCCAAGCTTTTCAACTACCAAAAAAATGATTTTTTAATAGACTAGAATTAAAGTTTTGCACACTTAAAAAAAAAAAAAAAAAAAACGGCACATTTTATACCTGCTGTTGCTTCCTGAGAAAAGGTTACAGGAATCTCAAGTAAATTTTAATGAGTTAGCTTCTCAGGTCTCAGAACTGATTTATGTGGGGAAGTATTTGAGATTTTGTAGTAAGTGCATGGTTGACAGGAATTATCACGTAGGTGTACACCATTCCACATGCATCGTCCTCTTCATTTAAAAAGTATCCAAGTTACAGAAACAGAATAATTTTTAAATGTCACTGTACGATCCCTGCTAACTACAAAGGACCAAGTATTTAGAAAATCAAATTGCTGCCTCTAGGAGTGACTCATCATTAGCTTACTTCTTGTCAGTGAAATGTAATGTTTAAAAAGAAAATAAACGTGGAGAAGGAGAATTATCTTCTGATTAAGAAGAGAGGAAAATAATTAAGTCACTCCCTCTGCATTACTTTTCCTACTTGAACATCCATCCTCTTCTCCCTCCTGCTACCACACATGTGTATGACTCATGAGATTCTATTTGAAGTCTCGGTTCCACAGGACAGAGTTTTCTGTCAAAACCTATGAGATAGAAAAATGGAGAAGCCTGAGCATTCCATGTTCCTGACTACCAAGAAGCCAGGCAACCTTTTTAAACAGAAAGGATCAAACATCAAACTACTGTAATAGTTTAAAGAAGCACAATGTCATTCTCCCTACAGATATTACTAATAAATTCACACCACAGTCGGGTAATGGGAAGTTTTAAGGCTTCTGTAAATTAACTCCTGAAATATAAATGCTTCAAAAGGAATTTTACTTGATTCAATAAGAAAAAAATTACTTTTTAGCACTTACTATGTGCAGCACTTACTAGGCATGAGAAGTATAATGTTAAGCAAGACACCTCTTCAGATTCTATTTTAACCACAGAGTGTTAGGAGTTCATATCCTATCCAACCTTCAAATGTCAACCCTCCCGCCCATGGGAAGCTTTAGTAAGCTTCCCAACCAGATGTTATAACGTCTTCCTGTTAAGGAATCAATTTTATTTCTGCCTTTTTAAGAGCCTTTAGCACATCCTTCTTCATATTCTAATTAATTAAGTATCCTTTTAATCATCATTATCATACCAACACAGTTCACTATATCCTAATACACCTCAATACATCCCTTTATAAATTGCCAATCCTCGACACAAAGACTGTTTCTACTTTTTCTTCAGCCCTTACAGCACAAATATCAAGGAAATATTTATCAAATTCAAAAAGTTTCACTTAACTACATTTAATTGTCTATAGCTTTGATGACTCAATAAAGGTTCCAAGTGCATGAAGTGAAAAAACAGTCACAGCACCTACTCCTGTGGTCTTGCAGAGTTAGTTACAGAAAACTCTATCATTTTGTTTATCAAGTCCATTGAATAGTAGTAAAAAAAATGTCACTTTCTGATATAATATCAGAGAATGGGTTTTCTACAATTTAAGGGGTGTCTTTTCCTATTCCAAGCATCACTCCCAGGCCGGGCACGGTGGCTCACACCTATAGTCCCAGTACTTTGGGAGGTGGGGACGATAGGATTACCTGAGCCTGGAAGTTCAAGACCAGTCTGGGCAATATGGTGAGACCTCGTCTCTAAAATAAATCAAAAAATTAGCCAGGTGTGGTGTCACCCTCCTATAGTTCCAGTTACTTGGAAGGTTGAGGCAGAAGTATCACCTGAGTCCAACAGATTGAGCCTGCAGTGGCCATAGCTTGTCACTGCACTCCAGCCTGGGTGACAGAGTGAGACTCAAACTCAAAGAAAGGAGGAAAAAAAAAAAAAAGAATCACTCCCAGTCAGTTGGCATCAACAAAAAAAGACAAGGAAATTTTCTATGAGACAAAGTCCTTGTGCAATTTCACAGTTTGAAAAGTCAACCTCTCCTTGCCTTAAAAAATTCATATAATAATTATTTTTTCTTAACATGTATAAAGATACTAATATACTTAACATGTATAAAGATGCTTACACTCATTTCAATATCAGCCAAGATATTGGATAGTTTAGAGAATTAACAAATAGATGTTTTCTGGAACTTTGGGAGGTTAAATAATAGTCTTCTAGAATAAAATTCAATTCATTTAGTCTATCAGCAGGGTCCAAATTTTAAAATGTTTGATACAAACTAGAACACCTATATTTTGCCTGGAGTTCTGCTGATTGGCAAGTAGCTTCTGCTCTTGCTACCAAGAGCTATGGAAATGATTTCTGAGTTTTTATTTTGTGTGTGTGTGGTAAGCACCTAGTCTTACATTTTTCATGAAGTCTATGCATAGTGAAAATAATGGTATAATCCCAACACTGAACCACACTCTACTATTCTAACACTTACTCCCTGAAATTGGAATCCTTGTTGCATCAGCAAGCTTTTCAACAATGTTCTATTTTACATGTATTCCCCTAATATTAACCATTATTCATATTTTGGAAGAATATCTACCAGAGCTCTGTCAGCCCATGCCTTTATTCAACAATATCTGGCAAGAGGAGTTTCCCAGGAGATGCTCCCTCTTGGAAAGGAGGGTGGAATGTTTTATCAGGCTCTGGCGGGAGGCATCATCAAAATTGTCTAGCATTGTGCATAGAGAAATTATTCCTTCGTCTTAGCAGCCATTACTTGAGCAACTTGATTTTATCAAGAGTAGTAGAGAGGAACAATTACTGGATAAAATTAAGAGGAAGAGAAGTGGAAAAGGACAGGTGCTAGGGACAAAGACATGCAAATGACACAGTGGGAAATTCTCAAGTCTCAAGTCCTTCAGGCTTTCTCACATTATTATGTTGAAAGTAAAGGTTAAAACAAATTAAGAAAATCAACTTTTAACAACAAGCAACAACAAAACTCTACAATAAGTGGACACCTTCAAGCTCAGGCCATTTATCATTATAGTGCTAAACATACAGCAATATATGCATGCTTAGATATAGATATGGATATAGATATAGATAGTACACATGTGGTACAATGTATAGAATAGTACATTAAATAATAAGATAGTGGATTTTGTTAAACACTTACCCAACTCCTGCTGAGTAAAGGAAAATAATTTTTGTCAACATGTTGCAAAATGAGGAAGTGACCTTTTTGGTAGAAAGCAATTTTGCAAAATGGCTGCACTAAATCTTTTGTGATTTAAAAAATATTAGTCTTGGTTACATGATTTTTATAGGTTTTTCTGTTTTGGTTGCCATGTAAGCTACAGAATTAGCTTTTATTTTATATATGTCCTGTGTTTACTTGTTCATTTTAAAATTAAATATTTATGAAGTTACTACTACATGTAAAATGTTTTGCTATGGCATTATGAAAAATGAAGTGATTTGGAGACTTGGGTCTGCTTGAGATAAAGTAGCAATAAAATAAAAATATGTTAGCCATATTAATAAGAATCATTGGCACAAGACAAATACCTATATGCTTATTTTCCATATCATGCATCTTTTTTTCTATATTTTACAACTAATAAAAAACAAGAAATATAAAATACTCTTTAAAATAATAATCTCACTTTCTGGTGTTAAACAGTGAGTTTATTTTAGATCCTTCAGTCTTTTTTCCATACATATAAGTGAATTACATGTGACAGGAAAAAATATATAACATTCATAGTCCTTTGCTTTCTCTGAATATTGTGTCTGTCAGGAGAGTTCCTTGGTGTTTGCTGTGCAGAATGAGGTTGAAGGTAGTGGGAGACACAAGAGAAAACAAGACTGGTTTGAATAAGTTACATAGGAAAGGGCATTTAAAGAGAATAAAATAGATCTGGAATATGGAAGGAAAGGAGAAGAGACCAGCCCCATGAAGACTGTGATGAGAGAGTTTAGGTAATCTGGAGAGTGGGAATGAAGTGTTGAGTGAAGGGGTGTGTGTGTGTGTGTGTGTGAGAGAGAGAGAGAGAGAGAGAGATATTAAGAGAGACAGAAGTTGAGAGAGAGAATAGAAGAACGTTTCATAAATGTATGCTGAATATGAATATGCCATAATAAAGATTTAGATTGCTTTTCAAATTGTTGGAGGATGCCACACTTTATTTGAATGAGGCCCAAAGGTAATTCAGCTTAAATGAACATCTTTACATATTTTTACATGTCATCTGTAGGATTTCATCCCTGCTATAACTCATTCTAATTTTTCCAGTAACAGTATCAATTCCTCAAACCTACTTGGTTCCTGGCAGTCACATTAGGAATGACATGATTCTATTCCTCTGGCCATACTTGATACACTAAGGATAGACATCATATACATTCTTAGCCCAAGTCTCTTCAGGAATTTGGAACTGGAACTTACAGAATGCCAAGCAGTTTCTAGATATAGCTGGACTGTAATATATAAAGTTGGGAGTTCTGGGATAGACTTAATCCACCACATGGATTATGGAATTAAGCAGTCAAAGCTAAAGAGAGTTGAAAGAAAAAGAATACTGACAACATTTTAATACATGGCTTAGCCTTTTCTTGGGACATTTCTCAAAAGAAGTAGTTTTGGGATCATTGAGACATCTTTTCATTTTTATAATAAATTCCCTTTTCTGCTTCAGCTGGTTTAACTTGGCTTCTTTCTTTTGTAATCTCACACACACACACACACACACACACACACACACACACACACACACACACACACCCCTGAGCACACACACATGCAGATACCGGGTGACCCACATTTTCTTATTCAGTAATACATTAGGAATATTTTTTTTCATATCATCAAATGTAGCTTTACCTCATCTGTATCTATCAAACCCTATTTTTTACATTTTACATTTTTTAGATATATGTGTAAACAAGCCTTACACATATATCTGAATATTTACTCGATAATTTTCCTAGGATAAATTTATTGTAGTACATATGTTATATCAAAGAGTAGGTGCTTCTTTTAAGGTTCTGAGACACGTTGACAAATTGTCCAAAAAATATGTAACAATTTATCCCAAATAGTCATAAGCATTTAGCAGTTCAATAGGAAGTGAGACAAGTTTCTTATCTCACTTGGGAGTGTCTGTGCAGACTGGAAGTTGACCTTGCTCAAATGCCTCTTCAGCATCTCTAGAGCTAATTTTTTCTCCTTTGATCTATTGATGAGATAAATTATATTAATAGATTTCCTAATATTACACCACCCTTAAAATCCTAGAATAGATCTAATTTTATTATTATTATTTTAATATATGCTTTAGCTCCTTTTTTGAAATGCTTAAGACCTAGATTAATATTTGATATTGTCTATCATTTCCATTTTTGTTTTTTCCAAGTACTTATTGTACAAATAAACTAGTTGTAGACAAATAATTCAGAAATATAGTTCCTATGTTTAATAGCAGGTTATTGTGTAGTGGAGGTCTGTTCTATTACTCATCCTTTTTCTAATAGTAGTTACCACCCCTTCCCTATTCTTAACCATGTGGGTTGGTTTTTGTTGTTCTTACTTTTTTAACATCTAGGATCTACAAGGAACTCAAACGTGCTGAAAAGAAAACAAAACAACCCCATTACAAAGTTGGCAAAAGATATGAACAGTCACTTCTCAAAAGAAGACATACTAGTGGCCAACAAATACATGAAAAAATGTTCAACCTCACTAGTCATCAAAGAGATGCAAATTAAAACTACACTGAGATACCACCTAACTCCAGTCAGAATGGCTAGTATCAATAACTCAAAAATAACAGATGCTGGAGAGGATGTGGTGAAAAGGGAACACTTCTTCACTGTTGGTGGGAGTGTAAACTAGTGCAGCCTCTGTGAAAATCAGTATGGTGATTCCTAAAAGCTCTAAAAATTGACCTTCCATGTGACCCCACAATCCCCCTACTGGGAATATACCCTGAAGAACTCAAATCACTCTATAAAAAAGATACCTGCACATGTATGTTTATCACAGCATTGTTCACAATAGCAAAATCATGAAACCAACCATGCTGTCCATCAAAAGAGGACTGGATAAAAAAATGTGGTACATATACACAATGGAATATTATGCAGCCATAAAAAAGAACAAAATCATGAATTTCGCAGCAACCTGGATGGAATTGGAGTTGATAATACTGAGTGATCTCTCACAGAAACAAAGATCTGAGTATCACATGTTCTCACTCATAAGTGGGTCTTGAACAACTATCGTAACACTTTAAGAAAAGGATTGACAGTAGCGGGAAACTATGGGGGAAGCAAGAAGAGGAGGGGAGGTGGGATTAACGGTAGTCGATATATGTCTGGGGACGGGGGGGGACACCTCATCAGTAAAGGTACCTGCACAATGCATATTTGTATACCTAACCCTTAACTGTACTCCACAATTTTAAAATAAAAAATAGGTTAGAAAAAGAAAAAGAAAATTTTCAAACATACAGAAATGTCGGGGAAACTGTAAACAGAAGTACCATGAACTCATCACATGGTCCCAGCTTCAAAAAATGTCCATGCTGTTTACAATCATTTTCACTTATTCCCCATCATTTTTTTCTGAATTAAAAAACAAGTTAATGCTAGGCATTATGTCATTTCACAGTAAATTATTTAGGCCGCATCTCTAAGTAATGCAATGAAATGAGCCCCCCCAAAATGCCTTCATTGTCTAAGCTTAGAGGTTTTTTGTTGTTTTATATGTTTTTTACTCAGAGAAAAACATCTTTTTAAAAAATTTTTATTTTGAAGATGTGGGGTACAATTCAGGGTTAGGTATACAAATGTTCATTATGCAGATATCCTTGTTGATGAGGTGTGCAAAACATCTTAACTAATGAAGACAGCATAGTTTGTATGCCTAGAACATTTGATCGAATTTTCCTGTCCACTTCCTGGGTCTAATGTGTCTGGGTGATCACTGCTCTAATGCAGTTTGTTGCATTTCTTCTTTGATGATTAATCTATTTAGAGTACTTACCATGGACTTTATGCGTTGTTCAAAAAATGAGATTTTCTATTCATTGCGCTTAGTTCACTATTTTCTGATTTTTATCTCTATTTGTGCCTTTCTCCTAAAGTTTTTTTGGCATATTTTGATGTTATTTTATTAAACTAAGTTGGATGGTAATATTAGTTCATTTATGTTTATGTCTTCTTGCTTAACAATAAACACCCAGGCCATGAATTTCTAATATTTTATGAAGAAGTATTTTTTCCTTGGCCCAGAAGTGATATATATTAAAAATTTAAGCTGATACTGAAATGTATTGATTATGTATGTTAGAAGACTTTTGGGGGAACAGGAAACAAAGTCTTGTACTTACCCAAGGGAATTGGAATTCCGACGCCTACCACCCAGACCTGCTATAACATATAACATATACAGAAGTAAAAGGTCTGGCAATAATAGCACAAAGAATGAGAAAGAGAAAATGAAAGTACACTGTTGTGAGATTTGCACACTCTATATGAAGTAATGAAGGTAGACTGTGACTTGTTAAAGACACAGAGTAAACTTAGAACAGCCACTAAAAAATAAAGCCAAACAAAGAGACAAAATAGAATTCTAAAAAATATTCATTTCTTCCAGAATAAGGCAGGAAAAGAAGAAAAAAACAAACACATAGGACAAATAAAAAATAAAGATGACAGATTTGAAGTTCATTAAATTGATAATTACATTGAGTGTAACTTAAGTGGTCTTTAAGTGGACCCTGAGGACTCAGAGTGAAACAGACCTGGTCAGAACCTCATTATTATCTCGCCCCATCTACACTTATACGAGACATGGGATGGAGGTATGGATGTGGGAGCAATACCACTTTGGGTCCGTGGATATCAATCCTGTATCCAACAACTTGCAAGATATCTGGGTCTTCTCCTTTCCCCAGTGTGCATTTATTCAAATAAGATGCCCCAGGTGTCTTTGTTGAAGGATTAAGAGAGTCACCATTCTATACATCTGTGGAATTTCAGAGACCTCCCCTATGGGAACCAGTTCTCCTCTTCAGTCAAGAGTTCAAAGTCTGAAAACCAGCTCAGACACTGGACAAGGGCTCATAATTTTCTATTGGAGCACCAGCCTCAGCCTCTGCTCATCTATTTTTCATGTCCTTTGATTATATGTGGCAAGCAATACCTTTATTGACTACTGCTATGGTCATTCACACTCAGATGCCCCTTCAGTGAAGGGCTTGATGTCTCAGATGCTAGGAGTGCTGTCTGCAAAAGTCCTTGAACTGCCAACATCCTGAGGTATTGCTTTAGCTACAGAGAGACCATCAGTTGGGGTCACACTCCTTCCCGGAATGGCCTGTATCCTATGACTGTTTGATGTAGGAATATAAAGACGTAGCATCTCATCTCAACTTTGAAGGGCCATTTTGGCTCCAGAGCTCCCATGTGGCCAAGACTGGTGTTAGGTCTGCAACATAGCTGGATATTCCTCCGTCCAATCCTGCTTCCATAACTTCTCTTCCACAGGTGCTGATTCCAAGTGCACTTCTAATAAACATTCTGCACTCTAAATTCTGTTTCAGAGCCTGCTTCCCAGTTGCTACCAGGAGTATTCTGTAAAAGCAGGAGATAAGATGGGAGTTTGGAGCCAGCACTTGCTGCTGGTCAGCAGTGAGGACCTACTGGTGGTAGGCAGAAGACAGATTTTTCTAGGAACTTTTACTGATAGTGAACTGAGATGACATATCAGTAGAAGAGCATGCTCTAGCTGGTATAACCAGAATTTGAGAAAGAGAAGAAATAGTGCCTACAAGGACAAGAAAATTGGACGCGTATGGTTAAACTATATTAAACTCTGAAAAAAGATAACAAAAATCTGAAAGTGATTAATGGCCAACTGAAAGCTAACTCTGAAAGCCAGATGGCATCCTTTGTAGTACACCTGGCACTGGGAGGGCAGTGGGAACTGAGGAATTGTGTTCAGGAATGAAGTGTGGGGGTAACTGAGCTCCAGAGAAAGCTGAACAAACAACCAAGACAAGTCCACTCTACTGAGATCAGGGCTTGGTTTGGAAAAAATAGGTCCTGACACATAGCCTGAAGAGGCTATCTGGCTTGATGCCTTCTAAAATCTTGACTTCCTATGTTGCTTTGAACACTCTGAGGCTTACAAGTGCCCATCGTTTCTTTTAAGAGCTAGCATGTCACCCCTAGCTTGAAGTCAGTGCAGAAATCTGTCCTTTGCAAGTCAAAAGGCACCCTCTTTAGGACCTTTCCCTACCTCCTTTCCTGGTCTCTAGGCCTGTAACTAGGATTAAGTCACAACATAACTCAGTCAGGAATATGCTAGGAAGAAATGAACAACACTTCTGCTAAACTGCAAGACTTAGCCTGTATACACTAGAAATATATACAGCAGTGGGCACTGTAGTTGGTCCCTAACCTTCCTCCTGTACATTTCCCACAGGATAAGAGATATACCAGCTAGGGAGCAGTTCCTAGAAAGTGTATGATGAAGTAGACACAAGAGGTAGACTATACTGAACACTCTAAGGCATCACCCAGGTCCCTATTCAACAAAGGGTTCGTTGCTCCAGCTTTTAAGAGTGTTATTGTCCAATAGTCTTCAGCTGACAAACCCTTTTGTATTTATCTCAGCAGCAGAGAGCTGTCTTACCCAAGGTCATACTGTGTGATGTTTAATTGTACGTCAACTTGACTGGGGCAGGAGATGTCCAGATATCCAGTTAAGCATGATTTCTGGATGTGTCTGTGATGTTTCCAGAAGGGATTAGCATTTGAATCTGTAGACTGAGTAAAAAAAGATTCGCCCTCCCCAATGTGGGTGGAGATCATCCAATCCATTGAGGACCTGCATGGAACAAAAAAAGGTGGAGAAAATGTGAGTTCCCTCTTTGCCTGATTGCTAGTGCTAGGACACTGAGCTTCCCCTGCCCTCAGCAATCCTGTTTCTTGGGCCTTCAGACTCAGGCTGGCATCTACACCACCAGCTTTCTTGTGTCTCCAGCTTGCAGGCAGCAGAATTACATCCACCTGCAGAATCAGCCTCCATACCCCTCTGTCATCATGTGAGCCAATACCTGAAAATAAATTTGCCTCCAGAGATAGAAAGAGATATTTAGATATATCTCCTATCGGTTCTGTTTCTCTGGAGAATCCTGAGTAATACCTGTCCCTTCCCAGGATGACTCACATCCAGTGACTGATATATGAGGGACAAGAAGGCCTGGCCAGCTCAGCCCAATGTGGAACAATGCTAAAAGACCACTCGAGTTTCACAGCTCGCCCTGAGGTCAACCAAGCCTGCATGCAGCTTGTCTCCCTCTGCATAAAGCTACTTTCTGGCCCTCCATGTCCTGAGTTTCAGTCCCAAGGGCATACCTGAATAAACAACCTGCTCTCTAAACATCAGCTTCTCCCTAGAAAATCCAAACCATGGCAGCCGCTCACCACCCTTGTCTTTAGAACACCCATGTGTCATCTCCCAAGAAGCTGGCAGGTCAGGATCCCCTAAATGAAATTTCAACATTTCTACCCATTATAGTGATAGTTTGTCTTTCTTTTAACTCATATGGGCTGCATCCTGGCTTCTGCCATTCTGGGATTTGGCATTCCTAATACCACTAAAAGCTTAATTCTGTAACACCATCAGCTACCTTCAGCCCAACCTATAGAAGACAAACACTAATGAGATTCTCAAAATGCTAGTACCCCTTCCTCTCACTAGGGCATTTCTTATCAATTTGGTAAATGTATTATTTTCTAGGCCTGCCTGAGGAAGTCAACTGGTGGTCTTTCTGATTATGTACAAGGGAGACTCTCCCTAAAAAAAACCCAGAATTATTTTTTGGAGGGCAGGCCCCTTGTAGTACTGGCTTCCCCAGCTAGGTAAATGTTCTAGGAACTCATCAGCATCATCGTATCAGCTAGCGCTGTTGTGAGAGGCTGTTTGGCTTCAGTGAATTTTTTTTTTTTTTTAGATTCTGTCAATGTGTTAGCCCATTTCATAATGGGTGATTTACAAGGACACTTGCCCACACTGTGCTGAGTGTTCAACAGTTTTTGACCAAAAACAGCATGACTCCATGCTTCACCCTCCCTATTCACCCACTCTCACCCTGAGTGACACTTTTTTCTTTCCCTGAATGAAAAAATGGCATCAAAGGGAAATGTTTTGCTGATGTGGAAAAGGTGAAACAAACAAACAAAAGCAGAAGCACTAAGAGGCATCAAAATTGACAAGTTCAAAAACTGTTTTGAGCAGTGAGAAAAGCATCTCAATAGGTGTATTTGAAGGTGACTAAAGTTTAAACATGTAAGACTAAATACACAGTTTTTAATAAATAAATTCTGAGTCACCCCCTTCTGATAGTAGACTCATTCTAGCATTCTCATTTCTTCAGTCCATTCCTCTGCAATCTTTCATGACCTTTTTTTAGTATCTCTACTTCATTTAATGCAGGCTAGTAGTTTTTCCAAGCTAAGAGCCCTATTTCATAGCTGGTACTTAGTAACAGGTAGAGTAACTTTGCAACAGAGAAGCCTAAAAGCACTACTTTGATTTATCTAGTGATCAAAGTGAACATTATGGACCAAATTAAAGTCACATGGGAGAATGCAATGAGGAGAGCACAGGATCATCTATGTAACACTCCCATCAAAGATGTATGACCTGAATCTCATCACAACGAAACACGAAGCAAACTCAAATTGAGAGATAGTCTGCAAAAGAACTGTCCTGTGATTCTGAAAGTGTCAAGGTCATTGTTATGGCCTGTATTTTGTCCCCTAAAAACTCACAGATTGAAGCCTTAACCCCCAATATGACCATATTTGGAAAAGAGGACTTTATGGAGGTAATTAAGGTTAAATGAGGTCATAAGAGTAGGGTTTCTGGTAAAAATGGCAACCTTACAAGAAGTAAAAGAGAGAGCAAATGAGCTCTCTCTGCACTTGCACAGAGGAAAGGCCCTATGAAGACACAGAGAGAAGGTAGTCATCTGTAAACCAAGAAGCCTTGCTAGAAACCAGTCCTAATAGCATTTTGATTTTAAACTTCTACCCTCAAGAACTGTGAGAAAATACATTTCTGTCCTTTAAGCTACCCAGTCAGTGGTATCTTTGTATGGCAGTCCAAGCTGAGTGTTACAACCCTGAAAGTCAAGTGGTTTTGCGTTTTTGTAACATCTCTCTCCTTTTCTTCCCTTCCTATTGACATTTTAGCTAATATTTTCTATCCTTATGGGTTTTTTTTTTCTAAATAAAGGGCATTTCTTTCTACCGTCTGCTAAGGATGCAAGCAATGTCCAGATATTTACTTACTGGAAAATTTTCCAGTGGAAGTGCATTGTCTTCCTGTTTTCTATGACCTTCAACAACAGATAAGACTATTTTAATCAGTTCCTTAAATTGTAAAAACTCCAATTATCCTATATAACATATGTCATATATAATATAAATAACCACTTTGCATAACAGTTCTGTGAAAAAAAAATAAAAGCCATAATTTTCTTTAATGAATTTTTTTTAAAAGCATGTTTTCTACTATTAAGGAATACATAGTCTCTAAAATCTAAAAAGTTCACCCTGATTAAAAAATAATTATTCACTTCCTTGGCATAAAGAAAAAAGGGCAAAAATATGCTCTATTATCTTTCCCAGAATGAATAAGGAAAGGCAAACAAACATTAAAAGAATATCATGGCAGATGGGAATTGAATGATAATGGAATGTCTTGGATTTGCTCTCATTCTTGTTTGTGCCAGGCAAAGGTGTATTTCCCACTCCCCACTTACTACTTCAATTGGAAAAAATGCCAGATCTGAAAGTCAAAGATATCCTGCCTGCCCAGTTTGAACCTTAATGAAGATAGAACAATACGAAATCATAATTCATGAAAAGGATCGGGTAAAAATTATCTATTACCGCAATTTAATAAAAACAATATTTGTGGCCAGGTGCAGCAGTGTACACCTATTGTTCCAGCTACTCTGAAGGCTGAGGCAGGAGGACTGCTCGAGCCCAGAAGTCCAAGGCAGTAGTGCACTATGATTGCAAGTGTGAATAGCCCTTGCACTCCAGGTTGGGAAATGCAGAAAGACTCCATCTCTAAAATAAACATAAATAAAATGTCAAAAACTAACATTTGTGTTATTCTATACACTGCTTTTATTCTCTAAACTTCTTCACTTACTCTAATACAGAGCAACTATAGCTACTTATAGTTAAAATTTAACCTGTTCAGTCTCGATTTTGTACGAAAAAAGAACACAGAATGTAGGAGATTCTGGCTTTTAGTCTGGGCTCCAATACTTGCTTTCAATGTAACTTTAAAAATGTATCTTAATTGTGAAATGGGGATTTTTTACAGACCTGGGTAAGAAGATTGAATGAGAATAAATTTGAGAATAAAGTTTTAAATGTGTTTGTGAACCACAAAGACATGCTGTTAATGAAAGTTACATATTCAAACTTACACTAAAGGAAAATTATTTCAAATTTTAAGAATATTTTCCTGTTTATTAATAAAATAATGTCTAGTGTATTAATAACTATATCATTTAACATATAGCTCCTTACTTGGATTTCTGCCCCCAAGTAAATTATGTTTTGTTTATCTACTTTGAAATTGAATTTTTCATCTGCTGACCTACTCATCTAATTGATCCAAATGGTTCTAAATGTTTGTTTCATTTCTTGATATTTATGTTGTTTACAGTTTTAGCATTACTAAAGAATGGCATCATTTTCAGTTACTTTTTTTTCTGATCATCCATATCAACAGTGCAGGACTAATTAGCTCAGAAGAGCTGGCTATTCCTGAAATCCCTGATGAGAATCACAAGAAGCCTCAAACTAATTTCTCTGTCAGTGACTCGTGCCAACTTTCTATTACCACCTTCTGTGGTCATGCTGTGTCTTTGACAACTACCCTTGAGAAAATAGCTCTGCCAGTTTACACAGCAAATCGAAGGCAGAACAAGGAGTGGGACAGAGCCCAGTGTCATCCTTTCTTGGTTCTCTTTATGACAGGGCAGCTAAGGTTACCCATCTCAAGCTGTCCCTGAGTGACCTGCCACAACATGAAAGGGATCTCCACAGTATTATTTCAGGGAACACCTAACCACAAAGAGATCTCTTGGCAGAGCTGTGACCAGTGTTCTATTTAATAGCATTTATAAAGGAAGAAACACAAATAGGCATTGGGTCTTGTCTTGCTTTCCTTGGTATCAAAAAAGGTGGAGATTTTTACCAATGAGAACTGTCCTTATATAAAACATTAAAACAGACATTCTCTAGATATCACAATATATATAGCTACCTATTATGAATGTTTTTGGTTATTAATTGCTTTGTAGACAAAATATCACACATAAGGCTTGCAATTTCCAGAATTATGCATTAAAAGAATCTAGCCAGTTTTGTTCTGAAATACAATTTTTCACAATATAAAAAAATTAAAACCCTAAAATCCAAGTTTCTGTGCAAAAGCAGTAATTAAAATCTCTAGAAAAGGTGAGATACTTGTAGGTGTAACTACAAAATGGTTTTTTCCCACAAAATGCAAACAATAATACAATGGCACCACCTGTTGATGGAATGGCAGAATTGAAATCCTAAAAATAACAATATCAAATATGTATTAGAATGATAATTCAAGAAATAGAACACAAGGTTGACTAGATGACATACTAGTGAGGTGGCTACATATTCTATTTGGTCAATCAGTTGTTTCTTTGATTTTCTGAATTATGCAGAATGGTCCAGCTTTTTTGGGTTGGGGGAGTGGTCTCACTGTTGCCCAGGCTGGAGTGCAGTGGCAGAATCACAGCTCCTGCAACCTTGACCTCCTGGGTTCAGGCAATCTTTCTGTCTCAGCCTCCCATGTAGCTGGGACTACAGGCATATGCCACCACATCCAGCTAAAGTTTTTTGTGGAGACAAGATCTCGCTATGTTGCTCAGGCTGGTCTCAAACTCCTGGGCTCAAGCAATCCACCTGCCTCAGTCTCCCAAAATGCTGGGATTATAGGCATGAGCCACTGTGCCTGGCTGGTACAGCATTTTTTAAAATGGTTTATCATTGCATGAACATAAGAAAATATATAACTAAAAAGAATTTTCTTTATATATTTAAATGTAAGTTTTAGAAAGAAAATACTGCTAATGTTGATTTTTTTTCATACAACACTAATCACATTGAATTGAACATTAGGGTTTTACAGAATACATATGTGGAAACTTAGACTTCATTTTTTTTTTGAAATATACTATACTGGTTAAATAACCAATAAACACGTTTAAAAATCTTCATAACATGGCAAACATACTCTCAGATACATGCGTATACTTGCAAGAAAGTAAAGGATCTCCCCATAGACAAAACCTGAAGTAGAACCCAGAAAACCAGAGCAATAAGCCAATGAACTAAATATTCCTTGGTTGCCCTGGATAAAAGCATATAGATTCGGGGGTGAGGGGGTGGGAATTGGTTTCAAAGTTCTTTGGTTTTCAGGGTTCAAATCAAAAGATAGTAACTTGAACTTGTGCGATGCAGCCAGTTAAAACTAGCAAGATCATGGAACCAACCATGCTGTCCATCAAAAGAGGACTGGATTTTTAAAATGTGGTATGTATGCACAATGAAATATTATGCAGCCATAAAAAAGAACAAAATCATGAATTTCACAGCAACCCAGATGGAATTAGAGTTTATAATACTGAGTGATGTCTCACAGAAACAAAGATCTGAGTATCACATGTTCTCACTCTTAAGTGGACCTTGAACAACCATCGTAATACTATAAGAAAAAGATTGACAGTGGTGGGAAACTATGAGGGGGCAGGGAGGGGAAGGGAGGTGGGATTAACAGTAGTCAATATCTGTCTGGGGACAGGGGGTACACCTCATCAACAAGAGTACCTGCACAATGCATATTTGTATACCTAACCCTTAACTGTACCCCACAATTTTAAAATAAAAAATATGTTATTAAAAAAAAACTAGCTACAAATGTTTATATACCCTTAGTGAAAGTGTGGAAGAGGGAGGAGGAAAAAAAAAGGCCTACCAACTCAGGAAAATGACAAGGACGCTTCTCTGTCTTAACATGGAATCTAGATAGATAAGTAAAATGTCAGGTCCCAGAATTCATGATAGTAGAGTTTGCATTGGCTGAAGTTCTTATGTCCATTATATTTGTGGTCTAGGAATGTTTCAACTGAGAAAGCAACATGAAATTGGTCTACAGCTGAAACACTGCATAACATCACTAGAAATACCTGGATGAGACAAATTCTAAGCCTTTTTGAGGGACACATACTCATTTTAGACCATACAGCTATACAGGATTACCACAAAGAAAGCTCCACTGAAGATGAACTCATAATCCAAAGGCCAGAAAACTAGTTAATAAATCTTTCATCATTAGTAAGTTCGAAAACATTATCATAAAAGTTCAGACAAATTTAGAAAATAATCAAATGGAACTTGTACAAATAAAAAAATCATTGAGATTTAAAATTCAGTAGGTTGGTTAAAAACAGGTAAGACAGTGCTAAACAGAGAATTAATAAATGGAAGACTTTATTGCAGATATATATTATAACACTACAGAGAAAGATAAAGAAATTGAAAATATGAAAGAAAAGTTGAGACAAGAAGAAGAGATGGAAGATGAAATGACTAAGCCCAACATATGTTTATTCAGATTTCCAAAGATGAATACGTGGAATGACGGAGAGAAAATATTAAAACTGAAATGGCTAAAATTGTTCACAATTGATGAAAGATATGATCCCTCAATTAACAACATATGACAAACACTGTATAAGAAAAATAGAAACAAAGTGTACCTAATCCAGTGAAACAGCAGAAAATTAAATATGAAGATGTAATCTCAAAGGCAAGCATTTCTGTTAAAAGGAATGACAATTAGATAAATCACAGACTTTTCAAAAGTAATAATAAACAGCAGAGGACCATAGAATGTTATCTTTAAGGAAAGAGAGAGAAAAAAACTCTTACCTTATTCATGTATTTTATTTTTATTTAACAAATATTTGCATAACACTTACACCAGCACCGTTTAAGAGTGTTACAAATGTTAACTCATTTAATAGACATGAATTAATCTTCATAATAACAATTTAAGATAGTTTTTTTTTTGTTTGTTTGGTTTGGTTTTAGGGGTTTTTGTTTTGCTATTTTTTTTTTTTTTTTTTTTTTTTTGAGACAAGGTCTTATTTTGTCTCCCAGAGTCACTGCAGCCTCAAACTCCTGGGCTTATCCAATCCTCCCATCTCAGCCTCCCTAATAGCTGGGACTACAGCATGAGCCTGAGGGGATGATACACTTTTGAATTTTCATTTCACTGGTGAGAAATAAAACAGTAAGAAACACTGAGAAACAGTTAAGTAATGTAACGTTCTCAAATTAACTCATGTCTATTAAATGACTAACAAGAACTCAGAATTTGGAATTTTATCCCTGCTAAATTATCACTTTACAATAGTGATAAAATACGCACACTTTTTTACTAATCAATATTTAGTGACCATAAAAAAATTTCTGATTAGAAGAATCCAAAAAACATATGCTTTAGGAAATTAAATCTCAAAAGAAGGAATGGTAAACAAAGAAAGTGATCACTGTTAGCAAACCTAAACAGACCTTAAATATAAAGACAATACAAAAGCCCGTTTAGGGATTATACAAAGGGGAATTAAATATCAGACACCAGCACTATGTATTCTAGTATTATCCTACAGATAAAATGAATAAGTTGTCTGATAGAAATAACACTAAATGTGTAAGCACCTAGTATACAACATGAGGGGGGACCCAAAAAGCAGAACTTATTTATAAAAAATTGTGTATTTATTCTCACATGTTTAAACTTCTGTCACCTTTTAAGTACTCTCTGCTCATGCAATATACTTACCAACTTTTTCCACTGCTCAACACAATTTTTTACCTCATCAATTTTGATGCCTTTTAGTGCTTCTGCCATTTTTGTTTCATCTCTTTCACATCAGCAAAATGTTTCCCTTTGAGGACTTTTTTCACCTGGGGAAACAAAAAAATGTGGGTTGGGGTGAGATCGAGTGAATAGGGAGGGTGGGACATAGGGGTCCTGCCGCTTTGGGTCAAAAACTGCTGAACACTCAACATGCTGTGGGCAGGTGCACTTCTAAATTACCCATCATAAAATGGGCAAACGCTTGAAAGAATCTAAAAAAAAAAAAAGGATTCACTGAAGCAGATTGCAGCATCTCACAACAACGCTAGCTGGTACACTGATGCTGATAGGCTTATATAACACTTGCCTGGGGAGGGAAGCCTACACTACAAGGGGCCTTCCTCTTAAAGATAATTCCGAGTTTTGTGTTTTTTGGGGGGGGGGCCCTCATATAGCAATATGTAAAGCAATGCTTGACTTGACACAATAACAAGAAAAAATAGATAAATGCAACTTAACAGTGGGAAACTTAACATTTTCATTTATAAATCACAGGTCAACTCGATTTTTTTTAAATTTAAGGCTATGGTTAGAAACAATGAAGTAACCTCTTAATTAGTTAAAAATACACAAAACCTTATACCAAAACACCAGAGAGTAGATATTCTCTGTTATGCACAAAACTTCTATAAAAATTGACCATGAACTAAGCCTAAAGCAAGTCTTACCAAATACCAAAGTATGTGTCACAATATCTGTGTTCTCTGGATAAAACATAATTAAACTAGAAATTAATAATAAATATATAATTCTAAGAGATGTCTGAAGACTAAAAATCTACTTGTAAATAAATAATGGGTTAAGAAAGAAATGATGAAAAAATATCAAAATTTGTATGATTCTTGGATGGAAATTTTATAGTACTAAATGCTATATTAGAATGCATTAGAAGAGTTGAAAAATAATGAAACAATCATCCGACTCAAGAAGTTAAAAAACAAGAATAATCAATAAACAAAATGTGATCATTTTGTAACTCCCAATGAAATAATTGACTGAGGCAAGAATTGTCAGTGGATGTTCAGCCAGAGAATTGAATGCATCCAGCCAGAGAATTGAATTGACACAGAATAATGTAGAGCCCACAGATTACTTGGGGGGAGGGGTGACACCCTGTATTTATAATCAATGTTAGCAACATTAATAATTAGATGACCAGATTTCAATGTGATGCAACAAGAAGCATGTAGCATTATTCTTTTTTTTAATCAATATTTTTTATTTTGATACTGTGGGGTACAGTTAAGGTTTAGGTATACAAATATGCTTCATTCAGGCCCCCTTGTTGATAACAGGCGTCTCCCCATCCCCAGACAGATGCTTACTAACATTAGTCCCATCCCCTCCCCCCATAGTTTCCCACCACTGTCAGTCATTTTCTTATGGTAGAGCATTGGATGATCAAGGTCCACTATATGAGTGAGAATATGTGATACTCAGATCTTTGTTTCTGTGAGAGGTCACTCAGTATTATAGACTCTAGCTCCATCCAGGTTGCTGCAAAATTCATGATTTTGTTCTTTTTTATGGCTGTATAGTATTTCATCGTGTATATGTACCACATTTTTTAATCCAGTCCTCTTTTGATGAACAGCGTGATTGGTTCCAGGTTCTTGCTACTGTGAACAATGCTGTGATTAAACATTCGTGTGCAGGTATCTTTTTTATAGAGTGATTTGAGTTCTTCAGGGTATATTCCCAGTAGGGGGATTGCAGGGTCATATGGGAGGTTGATGTTTAGAGCTTTTAGGAATCGTCACACTGCTTTCCACAGAAGTTGCACTAGTTTACACTCCCACCGACAGTGTAGAAGTGTTCCCTTTTCACCATATCCTCTTCAACAACTATTATTTTCTGAGTTATTGATAATTGCCATTCTGACTGGTGTTAGGTGGTATCTCAGTGTGGTTTTGATTTGCATCTCCCTGATGATTAGTGAGGTTGAGCATTTCTTCATGTGTCTGTTGGTTGCTCGGATGTCTTCCTTTGTGAAGTGTCTGTTCATATCTTTTGCCCATTTTATAATGGGGTTGCTTGTTTTTTTCTTTAAAGCACATTTGAGTTCCTTGTAGATCAAAGATGTTAAGCCTTTGTCAGACCTGGAATTGGCAAATACTTTTTCTCAGTCTGTAGGCTGTCTCCCTGCTCTCTTGATGGTTTCTTTGGCTTTGCAGAAGCTTGTCAGTTTAATGAGGTCCCACTTGTCTATCTTATCCCTTATGGTCTATGGGTTTCAAGTTTTGTTCAGGAATTGGATGCCAGATCCAATTTCCATGAGGGTATGGCCTTCATTTTTTAAGGTACTTATGGTTTGATGTTTTACATTTAGGTCTCTGATCCATTTGGAGTTAATTTTGTGTATGGGGATAGATAGGGGTCCTGTTTCAATCTTCTGCATGTGGTCAGCAACTTTTCCCAGCACCATTTACAGAATAGGTTCTCCTCTCCCCAGTGATAGGTGGTGGAGGCTTTGTCAAAGATGAGTTGGTTGAGAAATTGAGGTTTTGCTTCTGGGATCTCAATTCTATTCCATTGATCTATATGCCTGTTCCTATACCAATACCAAGCTGTTTTGAAGATTGTAGCATTATAGTAATGTTTGAAGTCTGGTACTGTGATACCACCCGCTTTGTTTTTTTTTGCTGAGGATTGTTCTGGCTATTCTTGGTCGTTTGTGTTTCCATATGAATTCCTGTGTTGTTTTTTCTAGGTCTGAGAAGAATATTGTTGGTAATTTGATAGGTATTGCATTGAATCTGTAGATTGCCTTAGGTAAGATGGACATCTTCACAATGTTGATTCTTCCAATCCACGAGCATGGGATATTTTTCCACTTGTTTGTGTCATCTTTGATTTCTTTGAGCAGAGTTTTGTAGTTTTCATTGTAAAGGTCTTTCACATCTCTGGTTAGGAAGATGCCAAGGTATTTCATTTTTTTTTTGTGGCTATTGTGAATGGAATTGTGCTTCTTATTTGGGTTTCTGTTTGTTTATTGTTGGTGTAAAGAAATACAATTGTCTTTTGCACATTTATTTTACATTCTGAGACTTTGCCAAAGGCCTTTATCAGTGTAAGGAGGTTTTTGACAGAGTCTCTTGGGTTTTCATGGTACAAACATGTCATCTGCAAAGAGAGATAATTTGACTTCCTCTTTTCCTATTTGGATACCCCTGACTGCCTTCTCTTCTCTGATTGCTCTAGCCAGGACTTCCAATACTATATTGAACAGAAGGGGTGAGAGGGTACATCCTTGTCTTATTCCAGTTTTCAGGGGAAATGGTTCGAATTTTTGTCTGTTTAGGAGTATGCTGGCTGTGGGTTTCTCGTAGATGGCTTTTACTACTTTGAGGGATGTTCCCTGTATGCCTAGATGTTTGAGGGTTTTTATCAAGAAGGGATGCTGGATTTTATCAAAAGGTTTTTCTGCATCTAATGATATAATCATGTGGTTTTTGTTTTGACATCTGTTGATGTATTTAATTACATTTATGGTTTTACGAATGTTGAACCAGCCTTGCATCCCAGGGCTGAAACCTACTTGGATTCATAATGGATGATTTTTGAGATGTATTGTTGAATCCGGTTTGCTAGGATCTTGTTGAGAAATTTAGCATCTATGTTCATCAAAGATATTGGTTTTCTCATTTGTTGATTTGCAGGGGTTCTCTGAATCTCTTGTGTTTGAGTTTTTGCATCATTGATTAGATAAGGGAAGTTTTCTTGAATGATCTCAAGGGTGCTTTGTTCCAGTGTGGTCTCTGTCTTTCTGCCTCAGGAAGACCAATTACTCTTAGGTTCTGTCTCTTGAAGTAATTGCTCATCTCTTGAAGGTTTTTTTCTGTCTTTTTGAGCTTGTTTTCTGTGTTTTTGAGAGTTTGGGTTAGTTCTATATTTTGATCCTCAAGCTCTGAGATTCTTTCTTCTGCTTGGATAATTCTGCTTTCCATGCTTATCAGTTTGTTATTTATTTCATTCACAGTACTCTTTATTACTGTTATCTCAGATATCAGCTCCTTTCTAGTTTCTTCTTGAGTCTCCTCAATTCTTTTTAATCTCTCCATTAATGTCTTGATATCTAGGTTTGTAGTTTGAGACCCTTCATTCTGGGGGCTCTTCATTGTTTGCATTCTAAAGTCAGTTTTCTCAGTGTCTTCTCTCCCAAGAGTCTGGGAGGGACCCATATTCTTCTTTTGGTTTTTCTTCATTTGTGTAGATTTTTCTCTCGTCTCTTAGTGGCTAAAGTCCCTTGAGCTCTAATCTCCAGCCTCTCCCCTCTGTTTTTGTTGCAGACAGCTAGCCTGCTGCCTGGGATATCTGTGACTTGTCTCTGTTCAGCGTAGGGGAGGGGCTTTGTCTCCTGTTTAACGATGTCACCATGGGAACCGAGGTGGAGGCTCTGATAGGTGGGCGGGGTGATGTAAATCTGCCTTGAAAATCGTGGAGGTGGTAGTTTTACTTTCACTTTTAGGGATGCTCATGTGGTTCTCTAGGCGGGACCAGCTGCACAGCTGGGCACTGGATCCAGGGTGCCACCAGCAGGCTGGGGCAGAGGAGAGGGTCGGGGGTTCCCTCCTCTGGAGCTGGAAGCCTCCAATCAGCACCTTACTCAAGCTCCCTCACACAAGCTTGAGGTGGCACGCTGAGTGCCTCAGCCAGGGTGGGCCCGGGGCTCCAGATCTCCAAAGCTCCGGAGGGCAGGTGGTGGCTCTGGGTTCCTCACAGGGCACTTCAGCCAGAAATGAGAACGGTATCTCTGAGGAGTGGGTGCCCAGAGCCTCCCTCGGTGACTGGCAGCTTGGTACTGGGTGCTGGTCATGGCGATGTAATCAGGGAGGGATCTGGGATCCAGGATTCGGGATTCCCCAGCCAGCCAGAGTTACATATAGCAGAGCAGCCGCTGCCGAGCTGCAATATCTGGCCCTGCATGGGACCAAAGGTCCCCGGGCCTCGTACCAGTGCGTCTGGCAGTGGGCAGGGGGTTGCAGGAAGAAAAGTAAGAGTCTTTCTGGGAACTCACATTTGGAGAGTCTCATGGATCCACCTATGCTATCGCCATCTTCAGGAGTCTCCTCATGTAGCATTATTCTTAAGGTATTCTTACAAAAAAGCATTTTGTCATCTAATCAATTTCTTCAAATTAAATCTCATCAAATTTTTATACCTAAACTTTCAATTACAGAAAATACCCAAACATACTGCAAGATACAAATCAAAAAAACCCACAAGGAAGCAATCATACACATTTAAAAAATCAAATGTTCTAAAGGAAAATTGATACCATTTTTTTCAAAAATTCATGTCAAAAAACAAGAAAAGGGAGAAGAATGTTCTACGTTAAAATATTCTCTAAAGAAATACCATCTATTGCCATTGATCAAATCATGGCCTGAGGAAATTAGCTGTAAAAGGTATTGTGGGACCTAACGAAGACATGTAGCTAAAGACAGACATGAAATTAGAGAATTATTAATTTGATTAGATGTGATAACAGTGTTGTGGTTATGTAGAAAAGTTTTAATTTTTAGAAATGCACATTGAAATAATTAGGTGTAAATTATTATATCTGCAATTAGTATTTTAAAATTTACTAAAATATCATTCATATTTTAAATTTTACATAAAATATAGGATTTAATTATTAAATCTAAGTGGCAGGTGTCTATTATATTCTTATTATTGTTATTATCAGTAGCATCATCATTTCTTTTTGAGTTGAAGTCTCACTCTGTCACCCATGCTGGAGTGTAGTGACATGATCATGGCTCACTGCGGCCTCAACCTCCTGGGCTCAGGCCATCCTCCTGCCTCACCTCCTGAGTAGCCGGGACTGCAGGCATGCACCACCATGCCTGGCTAATTTTTTTAATTTTCTTATAGAGATGAGGTCTTGCCATGTTGTCTAGAATACTTTCAAACTCCTGGGCTCCAGCAATCCTCCCACTTTGGCCTTCTATTCATTTGTTTGTATGTTTGATTTTTTTTTTTTTTTTTTTTGAGTTGGAGTCTCACTCTGTCATCCAAACTAGTGTGCAGTCGCCACTCCCAGCCACTGCAGCCTCGACCTGCTGGGCTCCGGCGATCCTTCTGCCTCAGCATTCCAAGTAGCTGGAACTACAGGCACACACTATCATGCCCAGCTAATTTTTGATTTATTGGAAAGATGAGGTCTTGCCAAGTTGCCCAGGTGGGTCTTGAACCCGCAGGTTCAGGCAATTCACTCACCTCGGTCTCCCAAAGCACTGGGATTACAGGCTGAGCCACCAAGCATTGCCATGTTTGAATTTTTTATAATAACAATTTTTAAAAACAAAAACCAAAGAAAATTGAAGCAGTCTTGGGGCTCTACTAGTGTTTTCTTTTGAAGGTGTTAATGTGAGTCAGACCTCTGTCTGTCTGTCTGTCTAGGCTCCAGTCCTGCCTAAGGCTGCTTCCCAAATCTGCAGCTTGTGTGGCACAAAAACGTCCAGAGCTAGAGATTATTTATCTTTCAGCAAGCATGGCATTCTGCCTGGACAGAAGCCGTGTTGGTGACCATGTCATGAATTGAACCAGGGGGTTAATGACCATGCACCTCCTTCTCCTCTGGTTTTATATGCAACGTTCCAACACCAACTCTGAGCCAAGCAAATTTGGACAGCTCCTAGTTAAGAGACGCAAGAAAATTGAAGAGAGCATCTGGAATAAAATTAAAAGCAGTTTCAACTCATGGAACCAATTTTTTTTTACTGCTGCTGATTTATATCAAAACCTGTAGAAGATTATTTTCTGACTGTCAAAGTCCATCCAGTTTCTCAACTTTATGCAAGAGAAATTATCATTTTTCTTCCAAGAAAATTGGAAGAAGAGTTTGATATTATACAGTAGTTCTCCCTTATGCACAGTTTCATTTTCCATGGTTTTAGATACTCGCTCTCAACAAGGTGAGTACAGTACAATATGGTATTTTGAAAGACAAAGAGAGACATTCACATAACTTTTACTACAGTGTATTGTTATAATTGTTGTATTTTTATTATTAGTTATTGTTGTTAGAACGTTACTGTGCCTAATTTGTAAATTACACTTTATCATAGATTTACATGTATAGAAAATACATAGTAGATACAAGTCAAGTATTCCTACTGCAGAAATCAAAAGTCAAAACTTTTTGAGCGCCACTGATGATGTTCAAAAGAAATGCTTACTGGAGCATTTCAGAGGTCACATTTTCAGATAAGAGATGCTTAACTGGTAAATACTGTATGGTACAAATATTCCTAAATCTGAAAAACTCAAAATCCGAAACACTTCTGGTCCCAAGGAGTTCTAATAAAGGATACTCAGTTTGTAAAGGGTTTGGTACTATTCATGGTTTCAGGCATCTACTGGGACTTTTGGAATGTATCCCTCAAAGATAAGGAGGAATATTGTACTGGCAAGATTAAACAACTCAATATGCACTTATTGGAGCTTCAGTCAATCAGTGCTGAGAGAGACTCATAGCCAGGCAAATTCCCCAAAAAGCAGAACTAACAGTGGGAGGACAAAAGTACTGAGCTTTAAAGACTGAATGTGCTATAGAAGTTCAGGAAAAGGGCTAATTACAGAATGAAACATGAGACAGGTTATGAATAATGATAGCTTTGTTTTTACCTTATTCATTTTTTAATTTATTTTTCTTGCCTTACTGACTAGGATCTTACAACATTGACTAGAAATGATGATTACAGGCAGCCTTATCTTATCAATCTAAAAGAGAAATTTTCCAAAGTTTCCTCATGAAGCATGATGGTGTTAAAGACTTTTTCATTTTTGGTACATGTGTGGTGGATGCCATTAGTCCCCACCTAGACTCCTGTCATTGAACCAGTCAGTGAATCCATCCCCCAACAACTGTCGATTAACAGTTAAAATTTACACCATCTCTCTACAAAGAATTATACTTGACCCATCTAGAGCCACAGGACAACCTGTGACTGGTAACTGACTGATGTTGAATTACAAGCACTATCCATTGTATAAATTCCACTGAAACATCAGAGAAAGAAAATACCAGGCTCATATTAATGAATCAGTAACCAAGGACCAAGTATGAGAGTCAAAAATTCTCCTTGGTAACATTTAAACAAAACAAAACACTAATTTTCTGTAGTGGGAGAAACAAACAAACCTGAAGGCCAGATACAGAATTTGTTTGTGGGAGTTATAGAACTTTGGAGAGTGCTGAATCCTATTTGCCTCAATCAGGGCTCTAATAAATAAATAAGTGGGATCTAGAGATTGGGGTTAGGAATATCCAGCTGTGTGACAACTCAAGTTTCTATCTGTCCACAGACAACTTGAATGTCCTCACAACATGGTAGCTGGCTTCCCACAAAGAATGCCACCAGGCAGATACTTCACTACCTTTAATAACCTACTTTTGGAAATCACATACCACTGCTTTCACAATATTGTATTATTTACATAGTTCGATCATTTTCAACGTGGAAAGGGATTACTCAAGGGCGTTTCCATCAAGAGGCACGGTCACTGGTTTCCACCTTGAAGGCTGACATTAAGAATAGTCATGATTCATGGGAGGGGTTGAAATATCAACATTGACAGGAATTTGGAAGAAGTTGATTACAATTCTTGTGGATGACTTTGAGGGGTTCAAGACTTCAGTGGAAGAAGTGTTATAACTGCAGGTGGCTGAAATAGCAAGAGTATTAGAAGTACAGTCTGAACATGTACTAAATTGCTGCCATCTTAGGATCAAACTTGAATGGATGAAGAGTTGCTTCTTACAGATGAGCAAATAAAGTGGTTTCTTGAGATGGAATCTACTCCTGGTGAAGATACTGTGAAGTTATTGAAGAGACACCAAAGATTATAGTCTACTCCATAAATAGTCTGTAAAGCAGTGGCAGGGTTTGAGAGCATTGATTCTAGTTTTGAAAGAAGTTTCTACTGCAGGTAAAATGCCTTGAAACAGCATCACAGACTACAGATACATCTTCCTTGAAAGGGAGAGTAAATTGATGCAGGAACTTCATGTTGTATTACTTTAAGAAATTGCCACACCTAGGTCAGGTGCAGTAGTTCATACCTGTAATCCCAACCCTTTGAGAGGTTGAGGTTGGAGGACTGCTTGAGTCCAGGAGTTTGAGACCAGTCTGGGCAACATAGTAAGACCTCTTCTCTACAAAAAATAAAAATAAAAAAATTAGCCAGGCATGGTGGTGCACTCCCATAGTCCCAGCTACTTGGTAGACAGAGGCAGGAGGATTGCTTGAGCCCAGAAGGTCAAGACTGTAGTGGGCTATGATTGTGCCACTGCACTCCAGCCTGGGCAATAAGGCAAGAACCTATCTCAAAAATAAATAAATAAATAAATGCAACAGCTACCCCAACCTTCAGCACCCACCTCCCTGATCTGTAAGCAGCCATCAACATGGAGGCAAGATCCTCTACCAGCAAAAAGATCAGGACTCCCTGAGGACTCGGATGGCTGTTACCATTTGTTAGCAATAAGTATTTTTAATTAAGGTATGTCTGTACTTTGTTTATATAATGCTATTGCATACTTAACAGACTACGGTTTACTGTAAACATAACTTTTATATGCCCTGGGAAACTAAAAAATTGACATGGCTAGCTTTATTGCTATATTCATTTTAGTGTGGTCATCTGGAACTGAACCCTCACTATCTCGATATGCCTGTATTTAAGATAGCATTCAGTGAAGAATCTTAAGATTCTCTAGGGCTGCCATAACAAAATGTCATGGACCTGGTGGCTTAAACAGCATACATTTATTTTCTCACCGTTCTGAAGTCTAGCAGTTCAGGATCAAAATATTGTGAAGGTTGGTTTCTGGTGAGGCCTCTCTTCCTCACTTGTAGACTGCCCTTCTCACCGTGTCATTGCATGGCCTTTCCTTTTTGTATGTAGAGGCAGCACTGTATTTCCTCCTCTTCTTGGAAGGACACAAGTCCTGTTGGAATGGGGCCATACCCTTATGATCTCATTTAACCTTAATTACCTTCTGAAAGGCCCTCCAAAACAGTTACATTCAGAGTAAGGGCTTCAACATATGGATTTAGGTCCCCATCCTTATGATCTCATTTAACCTTAATTGCCTTCTTAAAGGCTCTATCTCCAAAACAGTTACATTCGAAGTAAGAGCTTTAACACATGGATTTGGGAGGAACATAATTCAGTCTATTGCATACTCCACAACCTGTTATTTCTGACTCACCTCTGTATAGTAACACAAACGCAAGGATTCTGCCATGATAGAATTTCATGCCTAAAATGCATATCTTCCCTTTATTCTCTAGTCAAAATTCTATCCAGCTCAAACTTCTCTAAAATTTTAATCCAATTCAAAGACAGAAATAATTCATATTCCATTTTTGCTTCTTTATAATGCGTTATCCAAATAATTAGCAAAACTCACAGAAAAATAGTTTTTCATTGTTCACATTTCTTTTACATCCGATGTTACCTGTTAAATAGCACAATCATCATATGATGTAATCACTATTAATAAAATCATTTTTGGAATATGGTAAACAAACATCAAATGAGGTTATTTACTCTATCTCAATTGAGAACATAAAAGAATGAGTCTTTTTTTTCTTTAGTTGATGGTACCATTCACTGACATACACAACATTAAGAGTGGAGCAGAATTTGTGGGAAAAAATGTATTCGATCTGGCATACACGGAGTTTGAGGTGCCTAGGACACATTGAAGTCTGAAAATATTATATGCTCACTTAATACAGCCAGTCGTTGATTAATATACACATTGGGATTTGACCTTCTCATTTCATAATGTTAGCATAAGTAAGTAATAAAATGGTAAATACCGTCTCTGGTTCTATGTCTTAGTAAAAATAACACTAATTAGTCAACATTCGTTTTCTTCCCATTCTTCTCATATATTTTAAGTTCAAGACTGATGTGATCAGAACCTGGACTGAATGAGATCTTAAGAGATAGTCTGAATTTAGTTATCTTAATGTATAGAATTATACATTTAGTTAATAAATGTATAACTATATATTTAGTTATCTTAATGTATAGAAGAAAGGAAGGTCTAGCTAGTTAAAGGACTCACATACGGTCATAGTTAGTGCTCAAATAGGGACTGATATTCAGATAATCTAAGCCATTCAAAAGACTATTTGATTACACCAGGGATTCTCTAACAGTATTTTGCAGAACATAAACTACGTGAGAAAGTTAGTGAATGAAATGATTCAAATGTGTCTCTTAACATTAAATACAATCCCTAGTCTTGGAGATTCTCAGTAAACAACTTGTATACATTTACTTAACCAAGGATTAAATGACAGAATCCCATTTTCACCATGTTTTAAAGTTGGTAGGAAATATTTTGGGAATTGATACTCTAGGCCATACTTGAGTATGATGCCGGTAGCTTTAAAGGGACTTGGTATGCTCAGCAGGGAAAATGATCCTGGTGAGATGAGGTTAGGATGATGCAAACTAAAGTCATTTCATTTGTCTTGAAGATTTATGCTGTTATTGAAAGGCAGAGGGCATATAAATGAAAACATTTTATTAATAAATGAGTATGAGGTTGTTTTAATGACTTGCCTAAAACCAATTAATCTTATTGCAGGGTAGGTTTTTGAAAAAATTTCATTTCTCCTAGATAAGTAGTAGTGCAAATACATTAAAATAGGAGTTGAGGCCTTTAAGTTGGAGAGTTGCTCTTTGCATGGTAGTTGCTAGAAACTGGGTAATGAAGCTATGATGTTCTTATTTGGCATGAAAGTTTAAGGGAAGACAGGAAAGTAATTAAACAGAGAGTTAGGTCTTGATAATGAGTAATTAATTTTGTTGCTGTGAAATGGTAAAGATGGCTAAATAGAATTAATTATGATGGAAATCTTAGCCCAGTTTTTTGAAAGTGTTCTGACTTGAATTTAAAAGAGAAGTATGGCTAATGAAACTTATATATAAATAGGAAGTTAAAGATTATTGATGCAACCCATATATACCTTAAGGATATAAAACTATAGACAGTCCCAAGGAAAAAACAATATGCAAAAATATGAAATGATATAAATACATCAAAGAACATTTACATAACTTTCAAGTCATTATAACAAAAGAGAAAGGCATTAACATCCAGTACAGATATAAATGTAAAAACTTGACAGCTTCTAATATTTATTTTATATATAACTACTGAATAAAAACATTTTAAAGGATACTAATTTGCATTTCTATTTAGATGTAATAACTAATGAATAATTAAGCTGACACAATTTAACAAATATTCCTTGTTAAAGATATGTCCTGCTAATTAAAACACTTAAAGAATCTCAAATAAGGAATATAATGTAAAGGTGAAAAGGACATCTATATCAATGTCTACCCAAGATTTTGCCAGCTTTGTGGTAGCTGGAAAGTTAAAAAAAAAATCACAGAACAAGAAATTTTCCACTCAAAGAATATATTTTGAAAGTATAGCCTTTTCTCTGTATTTATAGACAGGCAATCAAAACTATAACTATTATCTGTATATTAATGAGAAGAAAATGAATATGTTGTAATGCTATATATACCATTAATATTCCATGTAATTATTGATGGAAATAAATCAAATGTGGCAAACACTGCAGAACTTAGAGGTCTGCCCATTGTAGGCTTTATGAATATTGACCTTTCTACATCTCTCAAGAAGAAAAAAGAATTATGTAACTGTAATAAGGATGCAAATATTAGATGTTTAACTGGAATAATTCTCCTGATCTCTCACTTGCTGAAAGACCATGAATTCTTAGTTTCCAATAGAGGCAAGCTCCTTTCCTTTGAATAATTCTCACTGAAATCCAGTGATGTTCAAGGTTCCATGTTTAATAGACATTTCTTTGACTTCCACAAGCTTACATCCCTGGAAAAGAAGTAAATAATTATTTTCAAATACAAAAATGACAGTAATTATCAAAACAAGTTACAGATAAAGTACTATAAATCTTCTGAAGTTATAATTATTACGTTGGATTGTAATGAGTGGAGAAAGCTTTATTACAGAGTGTCATGCATACTCTATATCTTGGCAGATAGGTAAGATTTGATTTGCAAAAATAGGGCAAAGGGCTTTCTAAAAGGAATAAAAGTCAGGAGGAATACTATGAATATAGTACAGTCTCTTTGGACAATTCCCTCTGATTTCAGCAAAAGGTGCTAAGTTAAAAATAAAGTATGAACTAGCAAAAATCTTATTTGCAACCTAAAATCTTTTCAATTAGGGTTACCTTAATTAATCAATGCAAAAAAATTCTTCTACATGAAACTGCTTATTTTTTAAATTAAAGAAATAAGATATTATTATACTAAAACACAATTGGCTAGAATTTATGAGTTAGAAAATTAGTGCTGTGTCAAATTCCCACAAGATGTCTTCTTTAGGTTAAAAAAAAAAATCCACTGTTGTATAAGTGACTTCTAAGTGTCAGGAGTTATACTGCTTCCTTGGTAGTATTACTTTTCCCATTTATTCCTTAAAATATTTGAAATTATACAAACCTCATTTTAGAAAGAAAAAGGTTTAGGTGGAGGGCTCATCACTTGCTAGTTAAATACAAAAGCTAGGAGTCTGGGTCTGTTTGACCCACAGACTACTCTCCTAACTATGCGTTATTTCATCCCAAAGTAACATTCTCCAAGGAATACAAAAACCTCCTTATCAAACCAAAAATAAAAACACAGTATTTTTTAGAAAATCAGATTTTGCCTGCTAGGTAAAATATATCCCAGCAGGGCCTCTAAATGTTAGGTCAGGCCTGAAGGGGGGGGGAGGGTGCGATCCAGGGCCGCTTGAAAGATGCAAAGAACTGCACAAAAGTTAGATTGAAAAATGTAATTTATTTAGAAAGTAAATTGGAGAGAGAAGAGAGTCACCTCCTCAAGGAAATAGGAAATACGGCAGCCATAGCTCAAAGAGTCACATGGACACACCAGAGTTTAACAAAGCAGTGGCAACTGCTGTTTGGAGTTGAATCCTTTTTAAACTTTCCCTTTGAGGAAGGGAGGTCTTTAGGACAATTGGGTGGTAGTCTGATCCACGGCAGGTAAGCACAAGTACTGATGTGATGGACACCAGTCAGATGATGGGTGGGTCAGTCACATAACTGCGCCATATCGATGAGATCTGTATCTGAAGGTCAGGAAGAGCTGATAAGATTAACTTGATTACAAAACAAACTGGGGAGGGGGTTGTAAAGCAATTATCAATAGCTACCTCTGAGAAACCAGCTCTGTCCTTTACTAGTAGTGATTAGAAGGAAATTAAAGTGAACTGCTAGAAAAGTATGATGAGGCTAAGCAATGTTAGAATGGCTGCTCATTGGCTATACTGACTCCACATTATGTCCATTCACTGCACTTTTGTTTTAAATTCACAGTTCAGGCAATTCAAACCCCCTTCTAAAAGCAGCACAAATATAAATTTACACATAAACTAAACTTAACTGCTAGCTAATAAATAAAATCTGCACTTTATAAAGTGCAGGTGTTGCCTACACATCCTATAGTCTCAAAAATTGGAGATGAAAATGCTACAACATTTACAAACAGGTTGCTTTGAATCTGCTTCCCTAAAAATAGCCTTGTCATTCTGCATGACACCTGGTAGAGGCAGCCTTAATGCACATGCCACATTCTTTGCATGTTTTTAGGTACAGTTGATTCGACTTTATGATTGAGGCACAGAGGTGGACAGCCTCCAACTTATGAGAAGCTCTCCACACAGGAAAGGATGTTACCTCACCGTGACTCAACCACTGCCTTACTAGTTCCAGTTTTGCAAAATTAATATTGTAAATTTTAATCAACGGGCACTAGTTTTACTTCCTAGGGCTTGGGCCTCAGAGCCTCCAGCTGAGACCAGAGCAGTGTCCAGGGGAAGGAGGTGTTCCAGGAGGGTAGAAATACGCCCATGCCCTCCGGACGTGCCCCCCCAAAATAAAACTACCACCCTACTAGGCTCAACTGTGAAACGCTAGGTGTCACCTCCACCGCCTTCCGCGGCTGTTCCCGCCCCTCACTTCCGCTTCCGGAGAGGTGACTGCCGGCCCCTCCGGATCTGGGGGCGGGAGCTAAGGGGAAGCCGGAAATGGCCCTGGCACTTCCGGTACGGGAGACTTCTCGCTGCCGCTCTGACCCGGCTTGACAGGCGCGGTCCCTGCAAGTAGCTCTCTCCTCGTTCGCTTTCCTCCTGTCTCACCTTCAAACTCGCGTGCAACCGTCGTCGTCGTCCCTCAACCGCTGTCTCCGAAGTCGCCCCTTCCCCATGTTCCGGGGCCGGAGTCCTGAAAGCGAAGACCCGCCCGCCGGTATCCCATCATGTCCGAACTGACTAAAGAGCTGGTGGAGCTGGTGTGGGGCACCAAGAGCAGCCCCGGTCTCTCTGACACCATCTTCTGCCGCTGGACGCAAGGTACCCAGGCTGGGCTCTCGCTTTCTTTGCCGAGGGAGAGCCTGACTGTGATGCCTCTGGCTCCGGCCCCTCTGTCCCAGTTCGCGTGCTCAGCTCTGTCCCTGGACTTTCTAGACACGCCCTGCCTGTCTTGAGAGAGACGTGGAGTAGGAGGATGGTTACAGTGGTCCATTAAAGACCCCAAGCGCCTCTTCCACTCTCCAGGGGCTGCCCTGTTGCTGGGGAGGAGGGGAGGGGTGGCCCCTGGTTAGGCTGCAGTGCGTGACGCTGAAGGTATGCCCCGCGCCCGGTGTGAGTTTCTCAAGGAGTGCTTTGGCCGTCTTGATCTTTAGTCTCGACAAGAGCTTTATGTGGTTGGTGTTTGGTCTGTTTTGGGAAGGAGGGACGTCCACGGGCAAGTCAGGGTGGCCCATTCCAGGAAGCAGTTTTGTTTTTTGTATTGTAATTATGGGGTTAGGCGTGGTACTCATATAAACACAATGTTGTTGCTACAAAATGCCCTCTTGGCCCCGTGTCTCCTCGGTTTTGAGATGATTTAGTGTTTATTTCCGAAAAGGAATGTGGAGCACAGCACTTCCTGGGCCGGACTAATACCATCCAGACAGTTTTTTTATTTATATAAGAAGTCTTATGAATAATACAAATAATAATGAAATTAAGTAGCCATTTATTGAATTCCTGCATTGTGCCAGGATCTGTGCTGGGCGCTTTACGCTAGTAATTATTCTTAAGTTTTGTTAGAAAAACACAGCTGACGTTACTTGAGGTGATATAAGAAAGATGACGATGAGGTTAAGGGAGATTAAGAGCTCATAGCCTTTGGAGTCAGCAGGATCAATGATATATGTATGTAATACACTTACTCTTAAAACATTTATTTAGAGAACACATGTTCCCAAAGGATTTGGGGGAATTGAGCATAGTAAATACAATCCCTATTTCAAAATGTGTATTTTGTAACAAAAATTCAGGATTTAAGTAATCTCTCCCTCTGTTTTAAAAGCTGGTAAAACTAAAAGTATGATAAATGAGAGTAAATTGGGTTATTTAACCCACCACTACTGTTTTGTAGGTGAGAAAAAAACGAGCCATAAAGGTAAATGACTGGGCCAAAGTTACACAAATTGATAGAACTGAGAGTGAATTCCAAGTCTCCAGATTCCTAATCCAGCTCGGTTTTCATTATTTTCCTTTGCGTTTCTAAACCCTACATGTAATTGGCTTTCTTACACATTCAGTTACGTCAATTAACTAATTTTTAAATTCCCACTTTGACTTATCCTGATAAGCTGTAAAATACACACAGTTATCATGAACAGCTGTAAAATACACAGTTTTTTTAATCCTGTGAAGGATTAAGAAAAATTTTACTTCCATTGTAATCAGTTAACATTTATTAAACATTTTACAACTTAAAATAAGTTAATATTCGGCCTTGTTTATATTTCTACTATGATGCAAATTCCAGGAAGATGTAGAGAGGCAGTTCTAGTTAGGTTTAAGAGCAGTGTTTGGAATAGGCATACTTGGGTTCTAGGTTCATGTAATTTAAATTATTGAAGCCTCAATTTCCTTCTCTGTAAAATGCAGATAGTAGTGGTGTCAACCTTATTGGGTTGTTCTGAGGATTAAAGGCCTTGTAAATATATTTAGGCGCTTAGCACCTATCTGACATATAGTAAATACTAAGTAAATGGTAGCTTTATTATATTAATTTAAAAAGCATTAAATTGTGTACTAAGCCAAAGATCACTCTGTGGCTTTCCCTTTACAATACAAGAAATTATTGTTTATTTGATGGATAATCATTATTCTAAATAGAACTTTATAATGACTTATTAGAAAGCTGAGCCACATTTAATCATGGAAAAGCACATTAAGATTTGTTAAATCCATACCATTTTAAAACAACTTGGTTTTTTTGCTTTTCAGAGAGTACAGTTAGCTGTATTATGAATATGTAATTCTTTTAAGGTCTTAACATTGACCAAGATTTTAAGGCAACGAAACATGTATTTTTTTTAACCTGTGAATCAGGTTTACTGGTTTTGGTGTGTTAACTGCTAATTCATTTGCTTATTCTTAGAGACCATTGCTAAATATTACTGTGGCAGTCACTTGTGATTGTTGGAAGAGGCACAAGATACTGCTTTGCTGCATTTGTAATGTGACATCAACTCTGGTTTTACTTTGTAGTCTGTACTGCACTCTCATTAGTCTTTTGGAAGCAAGATATAGATGTAAGATGTTTGGAGTAAATATTTATAAAATTATATCTAGAGAGATAGTCCATTTATGAAATTACATTGATTGATCAGGTTAAATTATTTTGATATATTAAATTAATAAACTGCAGGAGTAGCAGATAATCGTTTATAAAAGATTTGGCATTGTCGATAATTCTCATCTGCAAATCTTTTTTCTTTAAAAAGAAAATGTAAGGTGGTTTTCTTTTCTCTTTTTTCTTTTTTTTTTTTTAGACCACTTTAAATGTAAAGGCAATAAGCCCTATACTTTAAAGTTTTGAAGTTGGCTTTTTTTTTACTTGAAAATTTATTCTCTACTCCTCCCTGCTTTCCTTCTGCTCGATTGCCTATAGTACTTATTAAAGAAAAGCTTATAGTTTTCACTTCCTTAGCTCATTAGCACCACTTATTCTCTCTCTAATCTTCTCACAAATTATACCAGTGTTCCAGGCCCTTGCAGTTCAGACTTGGTAGGGTAGAAGGGAAGACCCACAATAAATGTAATAGGGATGAACTCAGCATATACAGTACATGGACTGTGAGGGAATAGGGAGTTTTGGAGTGAAACAGCCTAGGCAGGCCTCATTTTAAGATGAGATTTGAGCAAACACTTGGGGTCCCTAAGCTAGCCATGCAGATGTCTCAAGAAGAGTGTTCGAGGCAGGAATGATTGTCATAGAAAACTTAATGCAGAATATGTCTGTCCTGTAGTTCAAGGAACAGGAAGGAGGTTAATGTGGCTGGAGAGGGAATGAGAGAAAGGGAGAGTAATACAAGATGTAAGAAATAATATGGTCCAACTGATAGAGGGCTTTATAGGCCACTGCAAGGACTTCGATTTTGCTTCTGAGTGAAATGGGGGTCCTTGCAAGTTTTGGAGCAAAGGAGAGACATGATCTAACAAGTTGTTAAGGAATTGGTCTGGTTGCTCTGCTTGAGGATATGACAGTAGTGGATTGAGTGAGATACCACGAATCAAATAAGAGGTAGTTGCAGTAATCCAGGGGAGAAAAGATGGTAGCTTCGACCAAGGTAGTAGTAGTGGAGATAGTCGGAAGTGGTCAGAGTGACCATATCCCGTGGAGTCAAAATACGAATCAGTTAGATCTAACAGAAGTAGTATTTTATAAATGAAAACATTTTGACTTATTGGGAATATATTGTCTTTTCAATTGTCTAGCTTAGCGTTTGATAAACTTCTGTAAAGCACCACTGGCCTTTATTGTCTCCATTGTCTCAACTAATCTATGCTATTGCAGCAAAATCAACTATAGAGTAGTATGGATGTGGCTGTATTCCAAACATTCTTTATAAAAGCAGATGAGGGCAGTAGTTTGCCAATGTCTGATCGAGATTATAAACTCTCAGAAGCCATTTTGTTTCCTTTTTTTCCTTCCTCCAAGCATTATGTTGTTTTCTTGTTTCACCTACAGATTGGTCAGGGAGAAATTCAGTTTTGCTGTTTGTAGCAGTTCAGTGTGTTTTGAGGGGGGAGGGGTTGAAGGATTGAAATTAGTTTTCATATAGTGCAATTTTTGTTGCATAATGTAAAAAAGTGAGATTTAACAAATACCTTGAACAATGAGTGATTAGTTAAAATAGAAGTATAAAATGTTTTGAGTTCATACATTTGAATTAAAGTTCAAAAGATTTGGGTATTTATTGTAATATAATTTAATATTTTCTCGAAGTAATGCAATGATGTGTTAGTATTATTAATTTTTCTTCTAAAATGAGCCTAACATCATGGATCACATCATTTCAGAGATTTTGTTGTTGTTGTTGTTGGAAGCCTTTCCTTTCTCTTAAATATAGATTTTTTTCTCCAATATTCCTGAATTATAATTTGCCTAATGACCAATTTTTAAAAAATTCATAATTTGTAAGCATATACAACTAAGTTAAATTTTTGGTGCTCTTAATACATCATGCGTACAGAGGGTGCCAAAAAAAGTGTACACATTTTTTAAAAAGGAAAAAACTGTATCAAAATTGTAATACTCACTGTTAACAAAAAATGAATACAAGTCATGTTTGACATCTGCAGTTACAAGAATTGCTCAGTCGTTACCATCAACGGCCAGACACTTCTGATTACCATGAACCATAAATAATAAACAGATAATATTGCCTAAAATGTGTATACATTTTTTTGGCACCCCAGGTATTTCTATCTGAAGAATTCAAAATATTTATTGTAGTACCTTACATTTTTGTAGCATGCTTTGCAGTTTCTGAAAATCTTAGTCTTTGTAACAACCCTGAAAGATAGCAAAAGGCAAGTGTAGTTATCTTCATTTTTTTTTTTTAATGAGGGAACTAAGTTCCAGATCAGATATTTGAGTCAACCAAGATCACCTAACTTGTAATAGTCAAATCAAGTCTTTCCAAGACCTTGTGTTTACATGGAAGGCTAGAATAGTAGAGACTGTAGTTGTCAAACTGGTTGGAATAATTTGTATACGATAACAAATAATATGAAAATAAGAGACTGGGAAATTGCAAAGAGGTTTTTAGTTCAGATTAAAAATTGGTATAAGCTATAAAATGTGTAAAGGAGTAAGACTTCTGTAGTCTGTTGTACTGTGGAATAGGATACAAAATTGTATATTTTGGATCAGATACATTAGGTGGATAATTTCTGACCTAATAAAAATCAGCCATTTTGCGATGTTAATTCCTTTTAAAACTAGGAAGTAATTTAAGTATGAGAACACGTGACACGAAAAATAATGCTATGCCCTGAGAAATTAAAACTATGTACAACTTTATTATACAAGGAGAAACCTACTTAACATAGTCCTGTTTTAGGCTAGAATTTCATATGCGTAATTTTGTCTCTGTACTTGGGTACACTAGGGGCCTTTTCCTTATTCCTGGTGGGAGGAGAGGGTGGGCAGACAGTGATGACCTCTTGGTTTCATTTCATGCTTCTAGGTTGTAGCTTAACTTTGGTTGTCTTAATGTGATAACCAGCACCCTTAGTTGTCACTTGCCCTATTAAATTTGTTCCATTCATCATACCTATTTCCAGTTATCCATTTATCTTATCCTTGATGTATCGGGCTACTTACTGTGTATTGCTGGAGAAAATTGTGTCCCGCACCAATACAAACATAGTAATTAAACTTTAGCTGAGTCCTCAGGGCTTCTGTCAATTTTTACCACCTCATGTTTTTTGGAATTAACATTTTCTTGAATTCTTTATCCTTCTCAATCCCCTCACTCTCAATAAGTTAACAACACTTCCTTTTTGCCTATATGTTTAACTTAGAAGCCCTCTAAGATATACTTCTTCTCCTAGGCCAATGGCTCTTAAGTTTTTTGAACTCAGTACCCTGTTACACTCTTAAAAAGTATTAAGGACTTCAACATGAAAAATAAAAAATATAATGAGACCTGTGACATTGTTTTACATTTTTGCAGCTTTCTTTAATGTCTAGCTCATTAGAAGATAGCTGGATTCTCACATTTACCTCTCCATTGGGTCTGTTGCAATATGTTGTTTTGGTTTAAGTGAATGCAGACAATGCAATCTCACGTATGTCATCAGAAAAGGTATTATAATAGCCTTTTCAAATAATTGTAGATATTCTTTAATACCACACCAAAACTTGGCAAGTGGTAGCATTTAGAGAGTAATTGCAATGTGGAATCTGAAAGCCATCATTGAATGTTCCCTACTCTGCTAAATTGTAATCTGTTGGTCTGTCTTGTAGTTTCAATGAATCTCTTACCCTGTGCATTAATTGTAACAGCATGCATCTGTCACTGGAAATTATCAGCCCACTAGTTTATAACAACCTTTCAAGTGTTAATGCATTTCATTATACAATACCAAAAGTCCATTTGTTACTATTACCATTGATCTTATCAGAACAACCTTTAAGCATTGTAAAGTTGTCAAACTCACAGTAGTGGACATAAGTTTTCCAAGTTATTGCTTGAATGCTCAAAATTATTTCACTGGCAAAAATACTGTCAGTTATTTGAGGTGTCAAGCTCACTTACTTTATTTCTGAGAAAATGTCTGCCAGACACCCAAATTGTAAGTTATTGGTAGTTTTTCAGAGTGAAAACAGCACTCCATAAAAAAAAAAAAAAAAAAAAAAAAAAAAGCAGCTAGTTCAGCTTGCAATGCAAGAAATTACGTTTCCTTGAAATAACTATAACCATCATACTTTAGTATGTAGCATTTCTGCTAAGAGTTCCAAAAGGAGGGGCAAAGTTTGTGGACCACCTTTGAGAACTTTTCTAAGCTCTTTTTCAGGACTTGGAGACCCTAAACTTTCTCTTTTTTATATACTCACTCCTCCCCCCCCTTTTAAAAATAACTCACACCCCTCTATAAAAATAGTAATTATTTATCCAGCTATCCTTCAGGCTATTTTTCTTTTTCCCTTCTGCCAAACTTGTTTAGCAAATATAGTCATCTGTCAGTATCCAAGGGGGATTGGTGTCAGGACCCCACAGATACCAAAATCCATAGATGCTCAAGTCCCTGATTTAAAATGATGTAGTATTTGCATATAACCTATATACATCCTTTATCTCTAGATTCATCTCTAGATTCCTTATATTACCTAATACAATGTGAATTCTGTATAAATTATACAGTATATGTTATACTGTATTGTTTGGGGAATAATAACAATTAAAAAAAACAGTCTATACATGTTCAGTTCAGACCCAAGCATCCTATTCTTCCCCCCTAAATATTTTGCAGTTGGCTCAATCCGTGGATGCAGAACACGCAGATATGGAGTGCTGACTATAATTCACTTCTACTATTTTTCTTTCTAATCTAAATTACACTTCAACCCTTTAAAATTTGGCTGCTCTCCTCAGCACTTTAGATTTATTTTTTTAGTATTCTCAGTGACATGCTTAATTCAGTATTTTGATTTGTCTTTACTCAGCAGCATTTGTAATAGTTGATTCCTCCTTGCTCTGAGTTTTCCCTTGTAAGACCTCAGTTAATATATTTTTCTCTTTTCTAATCTTTGTCGGTCTCCTTTACTCACTTTTTAATGCTCCAAACTATTATTTTGTTGTGCATACTCTCATTCAATTTAAATAACATTTAAAAAAAGATACAGATTGCTATCTCGAATCCTAACTCCTTCCTAGAGCTCCAGACCCATATCTGTCTTTTCTTCTAAATGTTACTAAATGGTTATCTCACATTTTCGAAACTGAACTTGGCATTCCTAGAAACAAATACACGCATTATCTTCCTTGCCAAAACCTCAACAAGCATTGATTGAGCAACAGCTATGCAACATACTGTGGGAAAACAGTGGACAATAAAACAGGCAAAATACCTGTGAGGCAAGGCAGACAGTAAACAAGTAAACAAACAATAGTTACAGATTATGATAAGTACTGGTTGTGCTGGACGATGAGAGATTACTTAGATAGGTTTGTCAGGAAATGTCTCTCTGAAGAGCTAGCACCCAACCTGAGTCTTGAAGAATAAAGCTATTTGAAGAGAGTAGGGAAAAGTGCATTTTATGTAGAGAGAACAGCAAACATCCAGACCCCAGGTAAAGTCCTTGGGATGTTCTGAGGACCTAAAGTCACTGTAGATCCTCCTGCATACTTATGATGATAAGTAAGATCATGATGTTAAGTGAGAGTGAACTGGAGTCAGCTGGAATGATAGGTCATACAAGTGTGTCTTTTGGGCGTTTGGGTTCAATTCTAATACCAGTGAGAAACCGTTGAAATGCTTTGAGAAAGGCTTGACAGAATCTGATTTACATTTCTAAAATATTCTTCTGACAACTCTATGGTGAATTGAGGACATTGAGGAGGAGGGAGGGAGGAAGGAATGGGGAGATCTGGTCGAAAACTCTTAACACTATTCCAGGTGAGAGATGATGGTGGTTTGAATTATAAAATAAGGTGGACTAGAAATGGGATACAAATGAACATGTTCAAGATGCTTTGGAGTCTTGAACCAAGAAGACCTTAACTTAGAATGGGTGAAACCTAAAAGATAAGTTAGAGTTTTTCAGAGAAAGTGTTAGCAGGTGTTTCAAGCAGAAGAAGCATCATGTACAAAGGGTAAGAAACCAGAGAGAATGGAATCTTTAAGGACTCAAAGAAGCTTAGCATACCTGGTTAAAGAGGGAGAATGGCAAAGGATAAAGCAGGAAATAAAGGCAGAAGCCAGATTATACAGGAGTGTGTTAAGGAATTTAGACTGTGTCTGAAATTCTAATCCGGGCTATATTTGGGAATTCCCTAGTTATAGCCAGTAATGGGAATTATGGAGTAGATGAGATCACCAAGGAAGAATGTATGGAGTGAAAATGTATAGCGCATATGTCCTAAAGCCAAGACCCAGGGAACATCAGCATTTAAAAGGATTTGATCAAGAATGAGAAGAACTAGAAAAGGAAAACTTGGAACCAAAAGCGAAGGAGCAAAGGTTTTTCAGAAGTTTGTGGTCAGCATTTCAGATTATTTTGGGGGAGGGTAAATAAGATAAGACTTGGGAAATAGCCTGTGCTGGGCAGTGATGAACTTGGGTGAGAATGAGTTTGGTGCAGTCATAGGTTGAAAATCAGATTATTGTGGGTTGAGTAAATTGTGAGGGAAGAAAATCAAGACAAGACATATAGATGACTGGGTGGACTTTGAGAGGGCAGGAGTGATGGAGTGCAGGTTGGAGTTTTTGGTGAAATCTTCAGGGTTTTTTTTTTTTGCTTGTTTTTAAATGTGTGAGATACATGTTTAAATGTTTGTGAGAGATTGAAGGTAAGGAGAGAGGAGGTAGATGGAATGGGATCATCTGTCTACAGTCCTGTTATCTCAGTTGGTATCACCTCATGTCTCAAACTGGAAACTTAAAAGACAGCTCTCATTTCTTCTGTACCAAGCTTTTGCCCCACTTACACATATTAATCAAATCTTAATTTGACCTCAGAAATACCATTTCATGTAGTTTCTCTTCTACACTAATGTTGTTTTTATTAGGTCAGCAGCATCCCTGTGGGACTGCTGAAACAATCTCTTTCCCATTCCGGCCCTTTGAAAAAGGAGGGAAAAATCCTGATGTGATCATGTCATTGTTTTACTGAAAGATCTTTGCTGGTTGAGTCATGGTTCAGCCCTCTGCAATATTAACCTGTTGTCATCTTTCCTGCCTCTGGTTTGCCAACCCCTCCATCTTACCCCTGTAATACCCTTTAGCTACATTAACCTTCTTTTGGTCCATAAACTTTCCCTCCTTTTACAAAATCTTTTTCCTTTAAAAAAATATTTTCTGTACCTGAATTTCATTCGCCAACCTTTGCTTCTAATTTATTCCTTTATTTTAGTAATTATCTGTTTGTATGTTTGTCTTCACCTGGACTATTGGCCCCTCCGGACCAGAAACTGTTCATTTATGCATATATCCTACATGATTGATAGAACACCTGATATTCTTACTTGAACTGATTTGGCTGAATGACTGAATTGTAACAATTAATGGAATTGTATCAGTTCCCAGCACGTTGGAATTGGAAGTGATTTTTTTGAATGATAAGAACATGGAGGCCCGGGAGGTAAAATGACTTTCCCTGGGTTGTGCAACTGGTAACTGGCTTCTCCCGACTTCTGGCCCAGGGTCCTCTGAAGAACTTCCACCAGCTGCTGTCAGTCAGTGCAGGTTGGGTAATATCTAAGGAGCCAGCTGAGGTGACTCAGGCCTTTAACACAACTCTGAGAGGCTGAGTCAGGAGGACCACTTGAGCCCAGGAGTTCCAGGCTACAAAGGGCTATGATCGCACCACTGCCCTCCAGTGTAGGTGACAAAGTGAGACCCTGGCTGCAAATAAATTAATAAATAAAATTCACTAATTAAACTAATGCCAATATGGGTACATTTGCTGTCTGTGATGCCATTAATTTTTAGTTTATAGAATGTGACTTAAACATTGAAATGATAAAACGATACTATATGGAAAGAGTTCCAAGAATTGATTGAATTCAGTAGACTATCCAGTCTTCCTTAGAGCAGATAAGATTAGTTAAATGTCAGATTTAGTGTCCCTGCACTAAAACTCACACCTTATCCACCTGAAGGGGTCCCTGATGCAAATTTGTACGTGCGAGTGTGTACACTTCTGTTCACTTGGGAGGGGGAACAAAGATTCCATAGCTTTTTTTCAAAAGATTCCTTGATCCCCCAAAAGTTAACCACTGCACCCGATGGCCTATATTTTGCTGTTATGATAAGTAATAATTTTCAAAGCAGAATACATGAAAAGTTTTTTTAGCTGCTACTTGAATTATATTTTTAATCTTTGCTACTTGCTTTCATTTTTAGGGTTTGTGTTTAGTGAATCAGAGGGATCTGCATTAGAACAGTTTGAAGGTGGCCCCTGTGCTGTTATTGCACCTGTTCAGGTAACATAGACTCCTTTACCAACTCCTTAGAGGAACGTATTTAAACGTTTCATACCTTTTGCTTTCTAGTCTGTACTCTGTATAATTGTGAGGCATGATCAATTAACTCTTAACTTTTGCTCATATAAATTGCTTTAAATATCCAAAATAGAAATGAATTCAGAACTTTGGCGAGTTGCACAACAGTAGCCTTTTGATTATCTTATTTTTAAGGAAAAATAGTAAGTGTTTCCTGACTTTCAGAAAATTAAGAATTACTGATCTTAACGTCTTCTCTATTAAAGGATCCAATTAAATAATAACATTTTCTACTCTAGATAGATAGAATCATGATAATGGTACCTTTAATATTTGTTGTGTCAGCCAGGCTCGGTGGCTCAGCCTGTAATCCCGCGCCTTTGGGAGGTGAGGTGAGTGAATTGCCTGAGCCTGCAGGTTCGAGACCCGCCTAGGCGGCGAGACCTCATCTCTACAATAAATCAAAAAATCAGCCAGGCGTGGTAGCGCATGCTTGTAATTCCGGCTACTTGGAAGGCTGAGGCGGAAGGATCGCCGGAGCCCAGCAGGTCGAGGCTGCAGTGGCTGGGAGCGGCCACTGCACTCCAGTCTGGGCAACAGAGTGAGACTCCAAAAAAATAAAAAAATTTGTTGTGTCTATAAAAATGATTTTCCTAAAAAGTTGATGATAAGTTAATATTTTTATGGCCTAAAACTTTTTAAATTTTAAAAGTAAGTTGGTAGTGTATACTATTTTAGGTGATGTCTTTGGCCTTTCTAGATAAAATTAGTAGCAATGGATTTCAAACAATTTAAAATATCAGAAAAGGTTTTTTATTTGTACAAAAGATAGAATTTATCTGAATGTCTTTATTTGATTTGCAATCTTGAGGTATTACATTATTTGAATTTAAAAGACTGATTTGCTATAACTGTTACATTGTTAAAACCGATAATTGAATTTTCAGTTTATTGTAATGCTAACAATATCTGTGAATGGCAGTGTAACTTTAGAACTGTTATAAAAGAAGCTGCAATTTATTGTTTATGTTGTAATCATCATGTTTTGAAAATACATATTTAATATGATATCTGTTATTTATTAGGCATAAAGAATGCATTTGAATATTAGCTACAAAGTAAACTTGCTCCAAACTTATACTTCATATATGTACATTATTAAATTAAAAATACATTTCTCTAAAGGAAAAAAATCTCCTTTTATAGTTGATTCCAAAATATTTTCCATATATGGCATTATTTTATTTTTTGAAAGAGTAAAGTTGGCTGGGCTCGGTGGCTCAGCCTGTAATCCCGCGCCTTGGGAGGCTGAGGTGAGTGGATTGCCTGAGCCTGTGGGTTCGAGACCCACCTGGGCTACTTGACGAGACCTCATCTCTGCAATAAATCAAAAATTAGCCGGGTGTGGTAGCATGCGCCTGTAGTTCCAGCTACTTGGAAGGCTGAGGCGAAAGGATTGCCAGAGCCCAGCAGGTCGAGGCTGCAGTGGCTGGGAGCGGCCACTGCACTCCAGTCTGGGCGACAGAATGAGACTCCAACTCAAAAAAAAAAAAAAAAAGAAGAGTAAAGTTGATTTTTTTTGCATTAGTAGAACTTCTGTTAATTGAGAAAATTTGGATGTATGAGCCTCGCTTCAGAGTTAATATAATATAAAGAATGAAATTTAACTTTAAATTAGTACAGCTGTTGTACTGAGTAATGGGGCAAATTTAGGTTACTAGTAAGATTCTTATCCTAATTTGAATATTCTTTATTCCATCCCTGTGTAAATTGATTATATAAACATTTTCCTTTTGGTCAGTAATAGCAGAATTTTTATTGAAAATCATGAATGTAGTTACACGTAAGGTATACTATAGGAGTTTTATATATGCTGTATATAGAATGCAGTATATTCCAAAAATGGTAGTTACTTTTACTGGTGGGATAAGAAGAAATAATTGTAATGTTCAAAATTTTGGACCTAAGTTTATATAATTTTGAGGTGGTAATTTAGTTTAAGAATCACATAAATCTTTTTAAGCAATAATTTTGTTTATAATAATATTTCATATTAAAGTCAAAACTAAGTCATTGAGATAAATGGGCAAGTTCAGATTTTAAAAACTTGTTAAACTCTAAAAATTAGATGATGATGCTGAGCTAGAAGCATAGGCATAATGATGGAACCAAATAGATAGTAAAGTCGTAGACCTTATTGCATATAAAAATGTGTCAATAATTCATCACATAGCATGATAATGAAGGAACTAAGATCAGTGGTAAAATAAAGTGACATTTCATAAATGCCATCTATGTGACTGGTTAGCACTTTGAGGGGAAAATAAGTTTAGATCATTTCATACCATGTGTCAAATGTATTCTTTAAATAACATTTAGCCACAGAAAATTAAAAATTAATGTGTTATCAACAATCTAAGAGAAAGGATGACTTCCAAACTTGGAAATATTTGCAGTGAATCTTAACAGTAAAGGACATTGTCTTTCTTATACAAAGAACTTCTACAAGTTGGTTAGGAAAACACCAAGGGGTGAAATGAGCATACAGTTGTGGAATGACGTATACAGCAGAAGAACCAAGAGGCTCAAACTCACTAGGAATCCAGGAAAGTAAAAGTAAAATTGTAACTAGATTCCGTTTCTTATCTTTTTCTCATCTGTAAATATAAAATTATAATTATCAGCGCATGTGAGGGTTGGATGATGCTGGCACACTCATATAAGGCTATTTAGTTCAAATTTGTACTTTGATTTTGGGAAGAAATTTTACATTATAATTGGAACCATATTAATGTAGACTCTTTGATGTAAGAGTTGTACTTCTGTGAATCTTTCCTAAAGAAATAATATTTACTATGGAAAAAGTTGTATTTAAGAAGAAGCTCACATTTAAAACAGCAAAAAAAAGTAACCAGTTCAATGTACAATAATGTAAATGTGAAATGATAGTTAAGTAAGTTTTGATAAATAGCTTGGTATACAAGTAGCGATTAAGAGTTAGTAGTTATGGCCAGGTGCGGTGACTCATTCCTGTAATCCCAGCACTTTGGGAGACTGAGGTGGCAGAATTACTTGAAACCAGAAGTTCAGGACCAGTCTGGACAACATAGTGAGACCCTGTCTCTATAAAAATAAAAAATTAGCTGGATGGCAATGCACAGTTGTAGTTGCAGCTACAAGGGAAGCTAAGGCAGGAGGATCCCTTAAACCCAGGAAGTAGAGGCTGCAGTGAGCCAAGATCACACCACTGCATGGCAGCCAGAGCAACAGAGCAAGCCTCTGTCTCTTAAAAAAAAAGAAAGAAAAGAAAAAAGTTATAATTATGAATTCCGTGGGAAAATGGAAAATATAAGCATATACCCATTATGATTTTCACTTGTAATTAAAAATAGGTGTGAAAAAAAAGATTGGCAGGAAGTATATCAAAATGCTAACAGCAAGGCCAGGCATGGTGACTCAAGCCTGTAATCCCAGCACTTTGGGAGGCCAAGACTAGAGGATTGCCTAAGCCCGGGGGTTTGAGACCAGTCTGGGCAACATGGTGAGACCTTGTCTCTACAATAAATCAAAAATATTAGCCAGTCGTGTTAGCGTACATCTGTAGTTCCGGCTACTTGGAAGGCTGAGGCGGAAGGATCGCCAGAACCCAGCAGGGCAACACTGGGGTGGCGGTGAGTGTGCCCCTGCACTCCAACCTGGGCAACAAAGCAAGACTCCAACTCAAAAAAAAGAAAAGAAAAAATGCTAACAGCAGTTGTATTAGTGGTAAAATTATGGATGTCCCCACCTCACTTCTCAAATTTTGTAATGTAGATACATTGCTCCATTTTATTGCTGCTGTCATTTGTTAAGATGCCTTGAATTGATTGCTTAGTGCCTGGTACTGTGCTAAGTGCATTACATCAGTCTTTCTCATGTAATCCTTACTGCAGTTTTTTAAAGCTTGTACTGTTATTTTTAGTTAGTAATAGTGAAACCAGAATTCAAACCTAGTCTGAATAAAAGCAGTCCTCTTACTCTGTACATTAATGCTTTTATGCACATGTGATTAAGAATCATCATAGCAACCTCTTTTTCTTGGATCTGATCTAGAGATCCAGATTCAATAAGGAGCTCAAGGATCTTATTTTAAACAGCAAGTCAGGTGACTGACTAGGATACAAATATTCTACAACACTCTGTGCAGGGAACACTACACTACACTTTAATGTAACATAGTTGACTTACTTAAGAAAATGTTTAGAAATCAGTTTTTTCTTTTGAATCATGTAGCTTTTTGAGTTAAACTAGGAAGTTAGGAGCACCTGATAATAAAGCTTTGACTCTAATAGTTTTGGGGTGGTTTTTTTTTCAGTGTCACAGGTGACAGCTAAGGGAACAGAACCACTTTTGTATTTAGATTTTTTATCCTGAAGACTAAGAAATGTAGACTTGTCACTGTTCTGTAGGGTCTTCAGTTTGTGAATGGAGTAGTAAGTTTTTGTAATTTCCAGTTATGTGTCTATTATTACTGGAAGAATAATTATATGAATCTAGGATCAAGTTTATGGTAATATATTCTGAGTAAATAGCTATGCACAGTTTCTGTTGAATGTGAAAGGAAACCATTAGAAATTTTTATAAAACTATTCAAAAGATGAAAAAGGAGGTACAAATTAGTTTTTCCCATTTTAAAATTAAGAAGTGATATGAGGTATGTTTATAATTTTACTAATTATTGCTTTAATTGTATAAAGGCATTTCTTTTGAAGAAACTCCTATTTTCTTCTGAGAAGTCTTCTTGGCGTGATTGTCCAGGTATGTCAGCTGTCTTTTAAAACTTTTATTCCATTCTCTATTTTAAAGATATTGTATGCAACATTCACTGGCAATAGTTAAATTAAAATTAATTATCTTAATAACTAAAGTATCAGTGGGATTTTTTCCTGAGATTTTCTTTTAAAATGTTTCGGAAAGATTAATGAAGAGTGACTGCAAATTTTAAAATATATATTTCCAAATTTTTGGTTTCCTAACTAAGAGATAAAAGACAGGATAATATAACTAAGGGAAAAACCTTTGGCCTCTTGCTATAACAAGGTACATTTCCCAGAACTGTTAGATGATAGCATATCATAAGAATAGTCCTTTTGTTTGTTTGTTTTTTTAATCTTACTTAGCTATGCGCAAGAACTTAGAATTATCTTTCTATTCCTGTATCTTTCAGTGCAGTGCCTTCTAATGGGCAAATCCTGCATATAATACTGGTTTGAACTGCAAATGAAGCTGTGGCTCCTGCTCTGATTAAGTCAGAGATATACAGTGCTACCTGATAATGAACAAACATTTGCATTCCACTTGACAGTTTATAAAGACTTTTTCTTCACTTACACAATTTTATGTGAACCTCATAATAACTTCTGGAGCAAGGTCGGATATATTGTAGTCTGTATACAAGGATATAGCAGTTTCCAATACAAACTATAACCGTAGAATCTACTAATGGTTGTGAATTTAAGAGTTAAGGTATCATTGTCATACATACTTTTTAAGTTAGTAGCTGAAATACAAAATAAATTTTAATAGAGAAGATCAAGACGTACTATTGTTAACATGAAAATTAATAAAATTTTAATAAAATTTGTAATATTACTTACACAGAAGCACATTCACTTTGATAAAACATCTATAAAGCATTGTCATAAATGCTATGGTGATTATCAAGTGAATGGCATAGCTCCTTCCTTTAAAGAACTTTTAGTCCATTAGGAGAGACAGAAACCTCCTTATATCATAAAATTTTATACAAAATTTGTATACATCTTATCTCCTTTATTTAAAAGTTTCAGAAAGTGGTATTACTTCTTGAGAATAATGGTGCTTGAAAAAGAGACTGTGACTAAGATTCAGAAAGAGAAGGTCTGAGTTCTTGTGCTATTTTCTATAAAATTCTAATGCTCAAATCCACATTATGCAGCATAACCACCATGGCTTCTGCTAATGTAATGAATTGTGGTAGTATATGTGCTGACGGTGTCTTCTTACCTCAGTGTTCTTATCCCTTTGGATGATCAAAGACAGACTACTTCAGAAGTGGGGGAAAAATAGAGATCGCAGTACTTTATACTTTATTTGAGTCTACAGTAAAGAAAACCTCATGGCTTAATTGCTACATTTGCAGTTCCAGAAAAGGATGATTAGTGTCAGATTATTCCTGTGTATTCAGGATTTTTTTCTAATGGATGGTCTTTTTAAAGTGGTGATATTTTAATCCACAAGCACATTGTTTTTCTAAAATATAATTTAAAATCTGTTTGGATTTCCCCTATTCTTAAAATGCTTGATTATCCTCATTAAATTAACACATTTTTAATATTGTTATTCATGACAGGTTTTTTTTTTTCAGAGGAAACCATTATAACTTATACTTTGGTTATTTTTAGAGGAAGAGCAGAAGGAACTCCTTTGTCATACCTTATGTGATATTTTAGAAAGTGCTTGTTGTGACAACTCTGGATCATACTGCTTGGTTTCATGGTTAAGAGGAAAGACAACTGAGGAAACTGCTAGTATTTCTGGGAGCCCTGCAGAGTCTAGTTGCCAAGTGGAACATTCTTGTAAGATACATTTTTATTTCCTGAAGTACTTTCTTGTACCTTTGTTTTAATGACACTTGAAAATTTTGAAGAAAAAAAATTTTTAATTTTCATAACAAATATTTTTCTAGCTTAAACTTAATTACTGAACTTTTATTTTTATTTCCTTTCCTATTATTGTAATTACTAGAAGATACATTTTTGCAAAAGGGAAAAATCCTCTTAAGTAAACCTTTTAAAATGTTCTAGTTAACTTCTGCTTGACAACAATCTCTTTTGAACTTTAGAACTCTTATTTAAAAAGTTTAAAGAACATATTTCTGTATATCTTAGTTTCAGATGTCATAATGTTTTGTTTTGGTATTGGAAAAAAAGATTTTTAACATCACAGAATTTCTTAAATGAATCTTTAAATGCTTCCTAGAGAAAAAATAGGGACATTTTTCTTCATTACAATCTATTTCTTTTCTGCCTGAACTTTTAGATATACGTATGTGTGCATGTGCGTGTGCGCATGTGCGCGCGCGCGCCGCGCACACACACACACACACACACACACACACACACACCCATACACAGATTATTTTAAGGTAGTTTTTATTATGAGCTTTAACTCTACTTTCTGTTTCATACCTTGATTGAAGATTTTTCTCTATAAAATAAGTTAAATAATAGCTGTCTCATTATCCATAAAAATGATATAATCTGTGGTCTTTATCATTTTAAAATTCTTATTTAACTAAAAACTGCAGCATGAACTAGTAAAATGGAGACTCCTGGTAATGGAAGCTAGATAAAAGAGTTGCTTTTCTAATTTGCTTTTCAGGCATAATCTTGCTAGTTGGTGTTCTTTGGTCATTGGCAGTCCCAAGTGCTTTTATTGAATAAGTGACTTTTTCTACCTGCATTGCATTCCTTTAACTATCATCTCTATGGAAATTGGTTTTAAAGAAATTGTGTACCTGATTCCTAGAAAGCACATTTTGATTCTTTGATACACAGTTTGCTTTCCATAGGATTATCTCTATGGTACTATTGCCTCCTTGGGCCGAAATGGTCCTTTGTTATCAGTGCTTTCCTTCTCCTACCTCTGAAGTTCAAATGTCTTAAACCTGGCAATTCTAATAGTAGTATGTTTGCAAGGAATGATTTTTAAAATTTAAATGACTGAATGATGTTTTCTTTTCAGGCTTTTCAGGCATAGCCTTACCGAAGGAATTTAACATATTTTAAAGTTATAATGGCATTTGAAGACAAGTGGAAAATATTTACAAGGATGATAGTAAAAAAAATGTCATTAAGATTAGTTTTAATTGGAAGGCTGAGGCGGAAGGATTGCTGGAGCCCAGCAGGTCGAGGCTGCGGTGGCCGGGAGTGGCCGCTGCACTCCAGTCTGGGTGACAGAGTGAGACTCCAACTCAAAAAAAAAAGATTAGTTTTAAAATATCTTCCAGGTTTTACTGTGTTACATGTAAGCACACCTAATACCTTTATTTAGGATTTTAAATTTTTGAGAGAGGAATAGTTTAATTATTTAAAATGTATTTTAAAGATTATGTGCCAGTCTGGGTATTAGTATGTGAGAAAATTGTAAGATGTTTTTGAATAACATTTTCACTAGTATATTAATGGTATACTGTGTCTTTGCTAAGGAATATGCCATACATTTCTGTAGTGTTAGTTTACATTGCTCTAGGTTAAATGGCCTCATAACACGTTAAGTTTGTACTTCAGTAACTAATTTAGAAGGGAGTATTACATTGAATGCCTCTACAAAAAGATGTTTTACTAATTTTATTTTGTATCTCATTTTAAAATTGGCATGAAATAAAACCTTACTTTAAATATTTTTATCATTGTATATATTTGAAACATTTTATTAACTGAAAATTTTAGAATATGCCTTATGAACAAATGAACTTAACATACATTAAATTTTTTATTCCATGTAACAATCTGTTTTACCTGTTCTTTCCTTTATTCCCAGCTATGTTCTTTTTCTTGTGTTTTATATTTTTCCACCATCCCTGCCTGCTAAGCTTTTTATTTTGCTTGCCTCTTTTCTCTAAATTATTATCTTTATGTCTACTTTCATAGTATACACAGAAAAAATATGGGAAAATCAAACATTATAGAACAGTTAGTGCAGTTTGGAAAAGATCAGGTAGAATATTTATTTTATCCTGAATTTTAAATGTAAACTGTTTTCTCCTCTTGTTATATTACATTTTGTACAAACATTAATTTCATTGGCTTATGTGGTGTGTATAGTTTTGGCTTGTTGGTAATGCACACTTGTTCGCAGTAGTAAATACTCAGGTTCAATTTCAGTTTGTTTCCCACATTAACCAAGACATATTTAAATTAATCCATTTGGACTTCTAAAGATTTTAAAAAGTAATTTGAAACTCTTGAAAATTAAAACTAGTCTGAAAAACTGGCATATGACATTTTAAATTGTGGATAAAAATTTAAATTGTGAATTCATAATTAATCTATTTCCTTAACTCACTAGTGAAACTTTGTATGTGAAAGTACTAAAATTTTTGCTTTATATAATATATGTGAAATTTTTCGCTGTGATAAATTAAGGTGGCCATTTTGATTCATGTGTGAGAGCTTTAAAGACTGTCTTCCTGGAGCCAAGACTATCTGGGTTTGGATCTCAGTTCTGTTTATTGCTACGGGCTCTTGGGAGGATTTTTCTCTGGACCTCACGTTCCACTTCTGTAAAATGGCGATAAGAAAGTTGTTATGAGGATTAAATGAGGTAAAACCTTGTTTAGAAAAAGGTCTGGCGCTTAATAAAGTGTTCAGTAAACATCATCTTTGATAAAATGCTTGCTTTTATTTCCTTTGATTTTTAAAAAAAATTATACTCGTATTATATAAACAAGCATAATCTAAATAAGTTACTGAAAACTTCTTAACAGTTATATAAATAAATGAGGAAACAAACTTAAAGTTGTTGTTGAACCTGTGTAGTTTCAAAGTGTTATGCCTTTTTATACACATTTGTTTAATAACTAAGCATTAAAACTAGAGATTTTATATTATATGGAGGAAGGTTAGCTATGATGCTTTTACTTGGATCTATAAACTGAAAGTTTATTTAAAAGTGCAGACACATTGTAATGATGTGTGGTGCACTGATATCAGTAATTTCTCATTTTTTATAAATTATTGTAGCAAAACCGAATCAAAAAGAAATGTTATTTAATCACCCTTCCACATTCTCAGTATTATATCTATTTTAGTTATAATTATGGTAACTAAGATGTTGAGATATAAATTCATGTTATACTAAAGTTGAAAATAAACTGAGAATTTTAAGGGAGTAAGAAAATAGGGAAAGTTTTGATTGCTTGAAAGTATTTACAGCCTGCTGTGTGTATCTTGTGTCATTTATTTGCCATGTGTAGTGCTGAAAAGTGTCTTTTATGTATAGCTGCCTTGGCTGTCGAAGAGCTTGGCTTTGAGCGATTTCATGCATTAATTCAGTAAGTAACATTGGAACATTTAAAATACTTACCTTGTGGACACATTGCCATTTTGAGTCTGTTCATACTATGAAAAGGTTCTTAGTTTTATATAGTACTGTGCTACTTAAACATAAATTTTAAATCTATTGTTTGAAGATTAATTTGCCTTCAAATTAAATAAGATTTGTAGATATATACTTGAATTATGCTGAGCCCTAAATTAACTATCCAAATATGTTTTTTTTTAAACATTAAAGGCTTTTTTATTGTTACAATTTAAAAAATCATTTTAGCTTAATGTTCCTGTGTCCTGAGTGAATGTAAAGATTTCTAGTGGGATAAATGTTGTAATTATTTCTTATTTGCCAAAATAGATTTTCTGTGATTTTTATTGCGTGCCCATATTTGCATTAGAGCATTTATACTTTTTATTAAAAAGGTAAAGTCAGTTATGGTGATAGACTTATAGGTGGTGTTTGGTTTGAAATTTTACATTAATTTCTTTTAAAAGAAGCCACAGATGTATAGCTTATCTTTGGTCTTCAGATATTTGTCAAGATTTTCCAGCTTTAAAAAAACAAAAATGAAGTTTACTTACAACCACTGTGTTCTTTAAATAACTGTAAATTTTCAAGACTATTTTGGTGTGAGACCATTCACCTAAGAGATGAAGAGTTTCCCTGCAAATTAGGCATTTATCTCAATGGTATACATTATAAATATTGAGAGTTGTTAGAAATAGTTTTTGCTTTTAGTGGCTAAATTTGTTTTTGAAAATTTGAGGAATGTCTAGAAATTTCATTTGTATGTATATGTTTTAATAATAGGACAATTTAAAAAATTTCCCATTTAAAAATGCAGTCAGTGTCATTATGATACCAATACTTTAATTATTTTTGTCCTCCAGAAAAAGATCATTCAGAAGCTTATCAGAATTAAAAGATGCTGTCTTGGACCAGTATTCAATGTGGGGAAACAAATTTGGAGTATTGCTTTTTCTGTATTCTGTGTTACTGACAAAGGTTTGTGTAAGAAGATACTTCTTCTGCCTTTTATTAACTTAGTTTTTTTACTTTTTTCCACACTGTGATGAGTAATTTTATTTCTGATGCTGTTTTTAAATCTCAAAATGAAAATCTTCTATGCTGATAATAACTAATTTCTGTTTTTTCAACACTCACTTGTTACTTAACCACTTTCAAGCTTACATTCACCTCTGCTCTTCTGGGTTGCAGAGGTTATCAGCAGTGTTCCAATTATGAAATGCTGTTGGTTCTTCTGAATTTTATTTCCTTTGATCGTAGTAATACCTGGCACCTGATCCCTTAGCCCCTTCTGAAGCTCTTTCGGACCACCACTTCTTTTCTTCTCTCTTGCTCTCTCTCTCGCTCTCTTTCGCTCTTTTTTTTTTTTGATAAATCACTTTGCTTGTTTTCTTTCTATAATGTCTCACAATTCTATTTTGTTTTGGTTTCTTTTCTTTGATAATTTTGTTTCTATCTTTACCTGTTATCTCTTACTTTTTTCTCTCCCCCTCTAAATTTTATATCACAGACATTTTATTCCCTGGGTTCTGTATGCTTTTTTGAAAATGGATGTTTTATTCCCTGGGTTTTGTATGCTTTTCTTTTATGAATATTTTATTATTTCAGCTTACCTTTATGTGGCTAATTCCAGCGTGTACGCTTCCAGTCCTACCTTTTTCCCGCAATGCCAACCTAAAATCTCTAGTAGCCTGTTAGTCTCAATTGAGTATTCCACTAGAGCTGACATGTCTGAAGTCAAACTTCTTTTCATTTGACAAACGTTTATTGAATATTAACTCAATGCTTTATAATATGGGATATATTTTTTAAATGGTTTGAATTTGGTGTTGTGAAAAATGACATGTTAATAATTACTTTCACTATGGCAGTGTTTTTTGGTGTTTTGTCTTCACATGTACATAGCATGGTGGAAAAACGGAAAAGGTATGCCTAAGTTTACTGGGTGGAATCAAGACAGATTTTATGTGCTAGGGACCATTTGCTAGAAGTAGGGCCTTGGTGCGTCAGTGGCCATTTTCTATGTGGAAAACTGTAGGAAAATTTCCAAGCAGTGGACACAGCAAGTATAAAAGCATAAGGGATTGGGGGAATGACACAGATTTTGAGGAGCTATAAGTAGTTCAGCATTATTGCAGCATAAGACACCAGAGGGGCAGTTGTGGAAGATGAGACTGGGCACTCTATAATGAAGGCTCCAAATATGAAACACCTTGTACACTGTGCAAAAAGTACTTTAGATTCCATCTGGTCAAAATTGGAACACAATAAAATTTTTGAACAAGGCAGCAATAAGATCTTTTTGTTGATAAGATGTCTTAAATTGGGATAATAGTTGTGACAGAAGGAGTCAGTATTAGAAGGATGAGTCAGGAAGACTTTCTAGTTTCCTGACTTTCTAGTGGGTATTGGAATAGGTGAAGCCTAAACTAGAGCGCAGTGGTCATGGACTGGAAAAGAAAGGAGCATATTGAGAAATACAAATAATAAGAGAAAGAAACCAAATATTTACTTGGCTTATTAAATATAAGGAAATAAGAAAAAAACAAAAGTACTTGGTAGTTGCATAGATGTTGGTATGGCAGTGATGATGGTATCCAAGATGACTAGTTTATTATGAGCTCTTCTTGGCTGTTCCTTATTCTCCAAGTTTTTGATGTTGAAAACTTTTGATTCCTCCTCTGTCTCTTTCTTGACAGCCAGTAAGTCATCATGCTGGTTCTTTCTTGAGCTGCTGTTTGAAATAATATTCCCATTATCCTAGTGATTGTGTCACTTGTTCATATTATTCATTTTTACTTTATTGTAGCTGCTTTGTATTATTCTAGGGATGACAAGTGCACTTTTTTGTTTCTCCCTACAATATTTAGACAATTGTTAAATATTTTGATTTTTTTTTTTTTTTGAGTTGGAGTCTCACTCTGTTGCCCAGGCTGGGGTGCAGTGGCATGCTCATGGCCACCGCAGCCTTAACCTGCTGGGTTCATGTGATCCTTCTGCCTCAGTCTTCCAAGTAACTGGATCTACAGACATGTGCTACCATGCCCGGCAAATTTTTTTATTTATTGCAAAGATGAGGTCTCACCAAGTTACCCAAGCTGTTCTCAAACCCCTGAGCTCAGGCAGTCCACTCGCCTCGGCCTCCCAAAATTCTGGGATTACAGGCTTGAGCCACCTTGCCTGACCAAATATTTTGATTGTTAATAAGTTATCTGTTTAATTCTTGGAAATGACCTCTAATGTGATAGAATGAATGGCTAAAATTAGGTGAATAGTACATAGAATAACATTTTATCTTTGTCATTTTGGAGTTCATGAGGTTAAAATATCTAGGTCTTCTTGTACTTATCCAGTATCTAGAACTTTTGGGACTTTGGGAGGATTAAAAAGTATCAGAAAACTGGTTTTGAGAAAATAAGCTCCTTGTCATCCTAATTTACATTTTATTTTGTCAGTACACATCTGAATTACCAGTATTTGTGAGAAAACGTGATCCAAAGCAAACCTTCTATTTTATGTACCAGTTATACCTTTTGTATATTTAAATATTTATTTCTGTCAACCCATAAGTTGATTAATGTTCTTTATATAGCATTTATAAAATAAAAGATACTTGAGGAGCTACTTTTTACAGTCGTTATCTCAAAGCACCCCACTTCAAATTGGGGTAAGTCTTTGGTAGAAAAGTTACTTAAGTCATTGTCTTTTATGAGTTTATAGTGCAAACTAGTTAGTTTTTAAATTGCCATAGTTTTATTTCAGTTTTTAAAATAAGCCAATGAATTCTCGGTTTCTTTAGGGCATTGAAAACATAAAAAATGAAATTGAAGATGCAAGCGAACCTTTGATAGATCCTGTATATGGACATGGCAGGTAATTAACTAAAATTTATTATTTCCTTATGTGGACTCTAGTTTTTAGGAACTTAACAAGATAAAACATGACCAAGTCAGGTAATTTTGCTTGCCAGTAGTGTTAACAACATAACTTCTATGAATTTGAGCAGTCTTGTGTTTTATGCATTGTTTACTTTGTGTGAAATGCTAGGGTTTATGCATTGTTTACTTTGTGTGAAATGCTAGCTTTTAGTTTAGGCTTACGTATGCATTGTATTTATTGTGGTAAATATTTTGTTTTAAAATTAACGGTGGATAGGTATTTTAACAATTTCTGCCATTTATGGTATTTTTTATTAAAATGAAATTTACTCACTTTGACTTAGAAATAAGTATAGTCTTACCCAAATGGGTAAATGCTTTTCTGCTTGGGAGAAAAGAAAGTTCCCAGTTTTCCTCTGGGACCACCCTCCCTCTCAAACTTTTTTAATAGCTATTGTTACCAAAATAAATAAAACAGTAATAGTTAACCTACTTATACATGAGTCCTTCTTTTCAGACCTTTCTGTATCAGAGTTGAAAATTCACAAATCTTTCAACAGAAATAAAATATTAATAATTATATATTTTTAAAGATAATTTTAAATAGTAAGTAAATTGTCAGTATAAGCTGTCATGTTTTCAACTATGTAAATATGATATCATAGATAAAGTTAAATTTGTATGAATATGTAGAACAATTGAAACCACTGTGGTGATACATTTTGCAAAGTTGATTATGTAAATAGAAAATGTAAGGTTTTCCCTAGTTTTGTTTCTTAAACAACATAATTTAATATAAGTAATTCCTTTATACCTTACCATAGGAACTACTCTTTGATTTTGAAACGTGTTTTATTCATGTTTAATTGCTTTTCAATTTTTATTAATAGCCAAAGTTTAATTAACCTCCTGCTGACAGGACATGCTGTTTCTAATGTATGGGATGGTGACAGAGAATGCTCAGGAATGAGTAAGTATGTTCTTAGCTGTGTTAATATTTCAGTAGAATACTGCAGGTTGTTGTTCTATTTAATGTCTCTATGAAACTTAGAAGTTAAGTGCTTTCTATTAGAAGAATTCTTTAGAGTTTCCAAGGCACTGTAATTTTAAGAACAGAGATTTTGGAGCCAGACAATCTTGGGTTCAAATCCCAAGTGTGTGACTTTAGTCAGGTTACTTCTGAAGGCTTTCATTTTCTGTGGCATAAAATTGGAGTTGTAGGACTAATTTCTTTAGGAAAAGTAATAAATAGATCTCTTAATATACTATGTAGACAATGCTTATTTATTCAGAGACAACACTGCATTCTTGCTTAAAACTGAAAATTACAAAATATCGTAATGTGAAATATTTGCTTTGAGTGTCAGGTGGTTTTTTTCTGTATTACTTTTAATGTGCATAACTTCCTTTAAATTGGTGGGTAAATTTAATGTTGTTTGAGACTTTTAAACTGGTTTCAGTTATTTCTGTATAACTTCATAGGTTGCCAGGGACATTGGAGTGAAACACATTTTACCCAATCCATTTAGTTAAAGAGAGCAGACAAATAGCTTTGAATAAAATTATCTTCAGTTTATTTACTGGGTCGGTCTAAATTCACTTCCTTATTCATTCAACTTAATATTGAATAACTCGCTTGTACCTTTTATTGACGTATGTAGTGTAGAACATAAAGCTCCATAGTTCCTATAGTTCACAGGCAAATTTATTCTATAATTTCCTCTAATTTAAATTAGAAAAAACTGTCACCAAATCACAGAATAAATATGGTTGAGAAAGTGATAGTTACCACTACTTGCTCCCATTTAAATGATGCTTGATCTTCCATTTGAATTTTTCTCACATGTAGAAGTTTGTATAGTTAATTAACAGAAACAATGAAAAATCAGCAAAAATTATGGAACTTCAGAATTAAAAAATACCATAGTATGACCCAACTTTCTCTTTACTGCTTTAGAAATTTAAGAACTAACCACTTCCTACATTAAGTAATGTTTTCACTTATTGGTGAGGTTAGAATGACAACCTAGTTTTGCTGATTTCTAATACAGGTCAAAGTTTGAACAGTGAAATTCATGCACACAAAATAATTATGCAGGTTACCTTGCTGTTTTCTGTAATTGATCTCCTATTCTTGAACCCTCATTCTGATTGACAGCTGAAAGCATTTAATCCTGCCTGTGAAAGATGCTCATCTCAGAATCTCTCCAGTGGTATGCAGGGTTTTTGGTATTTTTTGTTTGTTTGTTTGTTTGGTCTCTCTTGCTCTTACCTATGATGGAGCCTGCACACCCCTCTTTCTCCTTCTCCTTCACCTCTCTTTCTGGGCCCTGAGGTATTATATCATCTCAGATGATTAGGGAAGAAATACCTGGTTTTTGCTGAACTTGAGTTGAGGTGCCTCACTCCACTTGGCCTCTGTCCTTACCACTCTCTCCTGTGTACTATAACCATAACTGTTCCCACCTGGTCTTTTGTACATTATTCTGACACTTCCTACTAGTTATTGTGGTTCATCCTTCTACACATTCTGCAGATTCTTTCAAGCCTATCCTTCCCCCAAAACTAGAGCACTCCTCAGCAGCTACTTAGATATTTTTTTCACCCTGCCTCCCATAGGCTTCAAAGGCTCTTCTTGCCATGACGTTGTTACTTCCTTTACAGAATATATTAGTCAATTATCCAAGTTTTGGTTCTTGACATATAGCAATTTATTCTTTTCTGTTTCTTGAAATATTGCCTTTCAAGTCTGTTGTCTCTGTGGATTTTTTTTTTTTTTTTCTGTACAGTTTAAAAATCAAAGCTAAACAATGATTTTGAAATAACTGTCTTGGAAAAGAAAAGAAAATAGGGTATATTTCTTGTGTTTTCACTCACTTGATAGGAATGTTGACTAGAAGTTGAATCTGTGTTCACCAAACCTAAAATGAAAATCCATGTATTAATTCAGCATTGGTTGCACTTATTTTCTGCTCTGATAACATAATAGGAAGCATGTAATATAGAAAGGAAAATTACAAGTAAATAGTTACTAGTTTTAAAATTCTTAGGCAAGTCACTTCTCTTGGCTTTAGTTCCTTTCTTTATAAAATATGGAAGTAATACTTTTCTTAAAGAATTGTAAAGATTAAGATCAGATTTCTGAAATGCATGCACTGGCCCATAGGAAGAACTCAGTTTTCCCTCAAAAGCTTATGCACATGGTTTAGGGAATCAAGAGCATGTACACCTAAGCTGTGATCCAAGAGGACACGAAGCAGTGTTGAAGTAAAGCACTGTAGATGTTCAGAGGGAAGAGAAAACTTCCTGCTGTGTTTATGTTGGGGTAAGTAGAGAGACTTTAAGTAGGCGTGAACACTTTATGGGACCAGATGGAATGAGCAGAAGGGCATTTGGGGAAAAGTGCACGTTGTGTTTAAGAACAGGGAGGTAAAGTAGTCTGAACAAAGCAGTGGTTCTGAATTCTGACTGCACATTATCACTGGGGGAGCTTAAAAATACCTGAATGCCCTGATTCCAGCTGAGAACAATTAAATTAAGTTTAGGTGGTGGAGCCTGGGCATATAATTTAAAATTTCTCTTAGATGATTCTGATGTGCAGCCAGGTTTGAGAACCAGTGCATTAGAGCATTGGATTTGTGAAGGAGATGAGTAAAAGGAAAGATGATAAAGAGTTGAATAAGAACACGGAGGCTGTGAGAAGTTTGGCTTTAGTTGGCAAGCATTAGGAAGAGTCACTTAAGGCATTGAGCAGAGAAAGGACATACAAAACAAAGACTTACAAAACAAAGGCGTTAATTTGTCAGTTTGTAGGATGTGTTGGAGTGGAGTGCCAAATTGAAAGCAATAGCACAATAGCCTATACAGGTGAGAGGTAATGAGACGATGATAGACCTGGCAAAAGAAGAAGGAAGAATACAACTAGTATTTATGTACTTTGTGCTAGGCAGCATATTTGAATATGTACCTTTTTAACCTCAGTTATACAGTTAAGCAAACTGAAGCTCAGATAATGTAGTGTTTGCCCAAGTCAAACCACAGAGGCACAGACTAATTGGTCTTCTGACCACACCCAGGCCTGTGCTTGTTCCCCGCTGGCACACTGTCCTGCTGTGCTACTCTGCCTCTATGGAGAGCACAAGACAGTGGAGTCCAGGTTTCAGCAGCTACTTAGATATATGAGGGTAAGGTACAAGTAATTAGTGTGTTTTCCAGTAAAGCGTGTTGAATAAATTAGCATGAGAAACATTATGGCAAGTTGCTGAAAGGCCCTCTGTATGTTTTGATGGAAGAAAAAAAAAACACAATCTTTGCCTTCAGGTGTTTCATTTTCTTTAAAGAGCAGTTACAGCTATTGATGATTGATAAGAGTGCCCATTATGCAGGGGTGGCAAACATTTATTTAACAGTGCCTACCACTGTTCTTAAGTACTTGATAAATACCTTTTTTCCCCCATTTTCTCACTTCATTGTTCTAACTACCCTATGGTGATAATTTCCATTTTACAGAGGAGAAACAGGCACAGAGTGATTAAGTATCTTGCTTAATTTCATACAATTTAGTAAATAGCAGAACTGAAATTTGAACCACAGAAGTCTGATTTCACACAACCAGCATACTTAATGAATATGATATGCTCCTGCCTCTTAAACTACATTTCAGAGTCCTGAATGCTGTCATAAATATGTGAGATGGCATTTATCTCATTTAACTTTCACAGGAACCCTGAGGTGAGTATTTGCCCCATTTATAGAGAGGAAACTGAGATGAAGAATATAATCCAAAGATTCTTGTCCATGGTATAGAGTTAGTGAAGGAGCCATGCTGTATATCTCATTCAAGGAGAATGAGGGCTAAGAAAGTGCTGATTTTAGCAGTTAGCAAGGGTTTTGCTTTAGAACAATTGAGATAGATGCCAGACCATAGGAAGTAAATATTTTATCCACGTAGGCAGGGAAATTTTGATGGCGAAAGAATGGAAAGAGTCCCATGGTCTGGTCATAAGAAGGCCAAGAGATGGTATACATAGTTTTTGTTTTAAGCATTAGAAGTCATCTAAATTTTTTGTGGATCAGGGAAAAGGGCCACTTTCATAGAAAAGATAGTAAATGGGTGAACTTTGAGAAGATACACAGTTCTAAAACAGGAAAAAAGAATATATTGAGAAAAGGCCACTGGAAATTTTGAAGTCTGCTGAGAGTGAGTGGGCAGAGGTAAAGCCAGAACAGATAAAGAAAAGAAAGTGTTTGAATCACCGGCCTTAAGAAGGAGTAAAGGAGTTATGAGAGGAACTTGGCAATTGGCATTCAGCAGTGAGAGTTTAAATGAGGTTATGTAGGATTAATTTAGAGTAAATCCAACCAGTAAAGCTGATAGTTAGGTTTCTGTTTTAGCAATAATCACCATCCTGGCAGTGGGAAAGAAAACAAATTTTATATGTTACCCAGGAAAGGCCCAGAAGGTTCACTGAAAGATAAATGGGTTTCAATACTTGTTCTGTCATGTTTCAAACATGTATTTTTTTTTCTTGTCTGTTTTTTGCCTTGAGTTTACTTATGGTGAAGATTTATATTGTTTATATTTTTGGCTATTAGAAACAATGCTGTAGTAAGCATTTTTGTGTATCAGTCTTTCTGTACATATTTAAGCATTCCTAAAAGCAGAATATCAAAATATTCTAAAAGCAGTATATTAAAATGTTGTCATCTGTTACTTGTTAATTACTAATAGCTTTATTGAGATATAATTCACAGATCGTGCTTGTCACTCATTTAAAATGTACAATTCAGTGTCTTTTAGTATGTTCTCAGAGTTGTGCACCTGTCACCACAATTGATTTTAGGCTTTTTTTGTCACTTATTCAAGGAGAGTGACAAATTCAATTCCAAATTGGCAGTAACTCCTCATGCATCCTTCCACTCCAGTCTGGCAACTACTAGTCTCTGTAGATTTGCCTGTTCTGAACATTTCATGCAAATAGAATCATATAATATCTGGCCTTTTGCGACTGGTTTCTTTCACTTAGTATAATGTTTTCAAAGTCATCTGTGTTTTACCATGTCCTGGTATTTCATTCCTTCTTAACAAAGAATAATATTCCATTGTGTAGAGCTACCCATTTACCAAATGGACGTTTGGAGTGTTTACACTTGACCATTTTGAACAATGCTGTTAGGAACATTCCTGTACAAGTTTTCAGGCGGACTTCATTTTTCCTTTTTTTTTTTTTTAAAGATTGGAAAATATAGAAAGTAAATTAAAGAGAGAGAGAGGAAATTCACCTCCCCAGGATAGGGGAGGGGGCCAAGTTTTCATTTTTCTTTTAATCTTGGATTTTACAGTAACTCATAAAGCTTCATCTTTAGAAGAACATCTATTAAATTTTAATGAGTAATGCCAAATTCCTTCTGAAATATGCTTTACCAACTGGCAAAGTATAAACTTATGTTTCTGACCATGAAGGAAAGTTCTTGTTTTTCTGCATTCTGGCCAATTCTCAGGATTGTCCATCTTTAACATCATGTTAATTTATTGACAAGTGATAGCCTTTTCAATTCACATTTCTGATTATCAGTGAACATGAGTCTGATCATCTTTATGTATGTTTGCATCTTTTCGTATGTACTTCTAGGAATTACCCTTCCTTTTGGCATTTAGGAGGGAGGGGCTGTTTTCTTTTATTTATAATTTCCAGGCACTCTATAAATTCTCTTAGTTCTTTGTGTATTAAATCTTTGCAGATATTTTCGCCCAGGCTTTTTCTTGTTGACTGTGTTAATGATGCCTTTTATTATGCCCAAGGCTTTCATTTTTATGATTAAATCATTTGAGATTTTCTGTTGCAGCTTTTGTTTTTGTTTTCCTTTGTCTCAATTTTATGTTTCTCCCTTCCCAAGATTAAACTAATATTCACTAGTATTTTCTTCTAATGCTTTTGTGGGCTTTATTTTTTTCATCTGGATTATTTACTTATGAGTGGTCTGACATGGTGATCTACCTTTTTACTTTTACTCAAAGCGTTACCTAATGTCCTGATTACTGTCAGTTCACCACAGATATGAGACACCTTTTTATCAAATAACAAGTATTCCCCTTATGTACATGAGTCAGTTTTGCATTCTTATAACCTGATCTATTTTTGAGTTCTTACGCCAGAATAACACTATTACATAGTTTTATAATATACTTTGATATTTGTTGGCATGTTTCCAGATATTGTGCTTTCTCAAAATTGTCATTGTCATTTCCATGTTACCTATCCCAGTTGAACATTTCCCCTACCTTTTCAGGTTCCAGTTTTGAGACATCTATGAGGATTTAGATTACATTACACTACATTAACTGTGTAAATTAGTTTGAAAAAATGCTATCTTTACAGTATTGTCTTCCTATCTAGTTTTATGTGTCCTTTAGTAAAAATTATTTAGTGTTTCATAATATAGATCATCTAGATCCAGAACCCATATACTTCATTCTTTCTCAGCTGTGAAAGCCAATTTTCACTTCTGCCATAGAACAGAAATAAACCACAAGAGAACTAATCACCCTAATTGCATTTTTTGCCCATGCTCTGTCTTTCATGGTGATTAGGGTGTTATTTTTTCAGACTAACTCAGATCATGTTTCTCTTTCACCAAAAACCATTTGATGACTGGCTTCCCCATGCACTTAAAATAAAAACCCAAACTCCTTACCAGGACTCTTAAATCCTTTTGTGGTCTGTCTCCTGTCTACCTGCCATCTGTCTTCATTTTGTACTACTGCATGTATTTTAAGCTGAAGTTTTCTTTGATTTTGGTTTTCTGTAGATCAGTTTTTCCATGGTCTTTATATTGAAATAATCCCTCAGTATTTGTACACTTATTATTCTCGTTTGTTTTTGCCTGTTTATTTGATTATTTTTATATTTTCTTCATTTTATGGGATTGAGGTAGAGGTGTGAACTCTTGTGATTCAGAAACTCAGAAGTTTCTTTGTTTTATGTGGAATTTTTTTTTTTGTTATCGTTATTTTAAAAAAGTAGAAATCAATGTTGCAGCCAATCAAGGCACAGCTATTTGAAAGTTGATGCACTCATACACAAAGAAAATAAGAGACTCTAAACTCTGAAGACAGTCTTAAGATCATTTCAAAACTTTAATACTTATTAAGTAATTAATATGAGTTGCAGTTATGTGGCTAGGTATTGTGCAAATTTGAAAAGTATTTGATTGACCAGAATTAATGTGAGATAAGATTATAAGTGCTATTTCCCCGAATTTTATTACTTGCAAAAATATGTTTAATTAGCTGGAACCAAGTTGCCAGAGAAAATACAGATCTCTCATTTAATTTGAATTTCAGATAAATAGTGAATCATTTTTAGTATAAGTATGACCCATACAATATCTGGAATATATAAACAATTTTGGTTTTTATCTGAAATTTAAATTCAACTGGTTATCCTGGTCTGTCTTTCTTTTTATTTTTGTTAAATCTAGCTACTTTAGTTGGATGCCAACTCTAGCAACCTCACTTCTTGGGAATACAACAGATAACCAGTAAGTGAGTTTCAAAAACTTCTCACTATCTAAAATAGATTTCATGGCTCAAATGCAGGCACCTTTACTTATAAATGACATTCCCAAGCCTTTTTTAGTAATTTTTTTCCCTTTTGAGTTGGAGTCTCTCTCTGTTGCCTAGGCTGGAATGTGATGGCATGATCGTGGTTCACTGTAGCCTCTATCTCCTGGGCTTAGGTGATCCCTCTGCCTCAGCCTCCCACGTCCCAAGCTGGGACAACATGTGCAGCTAATTACTTTTTTGTAGAGACGAAGTGTCACTGTATTGCACAGTCTGGTCTCAAACTCCTGGACTCACTAATCCTCCTACCTTGGGGATTTTTATTTTAGTTGTTCTAAAGCCAACCTTTTTCACTTTCAACTATATGTTTTTTATTTTCTCAGGGAACCTACATAATCTCATTCTACCTTATTTTTCAGCTATCATAAAAGTATGCTTAAGCAAAATTGGACTACTTGCTTTTTTATATTTTTGTTCATGCTAGTCCTTCCCATCTATGTCTGTCCAGTCCTTCAATGCCCTCTTCATAGGCCATCTCTTCCAGGATGAGCTTCTGATTCTTACAGCTGAAAGTGATCTGTTCCACCTCTGGGTACTTTTATGATACTTCCCACATCCTACCTTGTCCACTACTATTTATTATTAAACTGCCCCTGAGAGAACTTGTTCATTCTTGTCTTCCTGCACTGCACCATGCTTAGTATTGTTCTTTTCAGTACTTGGAACTCAGGTTGTCGTTGTTAAGTAAATGTAGCACAGTTACATGACTTCCAAGTCAGTGTCAAATTTGAAAGGCCCAAGAGAGACGTCCGTAGACACTCTGACAGCAGTGAAAAGTGGAGGAGAAAATTATAAAACAGCAAACCCAAGTACTCAGGAATATAAAACTACACACACACACGAGACTCATTGACTTAGGTAGATGTAGATAGATGGGAATTGATCATGATTCATCTTAAATGCTAGGCTAAGCAACAAAGCAAGACAGAAAATTCCAAAATATAATCAGATAATCTAAGAAAGGCAAATTCAATAGAAGCAGAAAGTAGAACGATGATGACTGGAGGCAGTGGGGGAGGCAGGTGTTGGGAAGATGTCCGTCCAAGGATACAAATTTCAGTTAGACAGGAGGAAGAAGTTTAAGAGATGCATTTTACAATATGGTGACTATAGTTAATAACAAAGTATTTTATACTTAAAATTTCCCAAGAGTAGATTTTAAGTATTTTCACCCCAAAAATAAGTATATGAGGTAAAATATGTTAATTAGCACATTAGCCATTCTCAATGTCTGTACATTTCAAAAACATGTTATATACCATAAATATATACAAATTTTATCAATTTAAAAAATAATAAAAATGGAAAATACAGCTAGGCCAAAGAATAGTCGTGTTTCTCTGATGCCTGTCTAGTTGTACTCCATTTAATATGTGGTACTCCTGAAAATGCAGTCCTGAAGTTCAGTGAGTCTTCATGGTTTCTTGCATTCTCTCTTTAAGATAAATTAATATTGGCAAAGAAAGAAAATTAAATGTATCAAAAATTATTAGAATTTTCAGCAAATGTAGATTACATGCTTGGAGTCAGAAGTATTTCAGATTTCTGATTTTGGGGGGATTTTGGAATATCTGCATTTATACTTACCAGTTCAGCATCCCTAATCTGAAAATCCAAAATGTTCCAGTTGACACTTCCTTTGAGCATCATGTTGGCTTTCAAAAAATTTCAGATTTTGGAGCATCTGGATTTCAGATTTTCATATAGAGATACTCAACCTGTAAATTGACTTCTTTGAGACTTATTAAGGAAAATCTCATGCAAATAAATTATATAAATCATAATACTTGAGGGTATTATACCCTCACTATGTTACAACTTGACATAAAAATAAGTATCCTTAGTAATGCACTTTAAACAATCAAAGAAGATAAAAATTTTAAGTGTATATTTTGTTTAAGGAAATAGGCATAGGACATTTTTGAAGATATTGCTGTCCAAACTGGATGCCTAAGCATGTGATTACTGACCAAATATGAATAATTTGTTGCCCAAGAATTGTGAACAGCTAGTTTGCTATATTTAGTAAAATGATATTATCACCAGACATTTAAAATTCCAGAGAAATAGATGATGTAGTATCTACTTGAAACACTAGGTGGTGGTAATTGATTTTAGAAATTAAATGTGAACATGTTTTCCAGCATATGTATTCTTCTTTTAACATGAAAACATTAAGTGCTTGTTACATTTCAGAAGGAAAGGGAGAGAAAAGTTTGCAAGCTATAAATTATTCATTTCTACTTATTTCAACTGTTCCTCTTGTCTCCCTTTTTTTGCTTTGAATGCTCTAACCTGAAGATTCTCGGCATTTTTTATTTCATGCCCTTTATGCTCTTAAAAATCAATGAGGATCCTAAAGAGTTTTTATGTATACAGATTATAAGCAAATAATGATCAATATCTCTCATGTTAGAGATTAAGACTGAGAAATTAAGAGATGTTGGCAAGAGTATTGAAATTGGTGGGAAAACAGTGTCAAGATTTCTTTAAAAACTAAAAATAGAACTACCTTTTGATCCAGCAATCCCACTACTGGATATCTACCCAAAGGAAAATAAATCAGTGTATCCAAGGCATACCTGCACTCACTTATTTTTTGCAGCAGTGTTCATAATACAAAGATATGGAATCTACCTAAATGTTCATCAGCGGATGACTAGAAAACTGGTGTGTATAAAATATTAGGCCATTAAAAAAAGAATGATATTCTGTCATTTGCAGCGACATGTATGAAAATGTAGGCCATTATCTTCAGTGAAATAAACCAGGCACAAAAAGACAAATATTGCATGTTCACACTTATATGTGGGAGCGAAAAATGTTGACCACGTAGAGGTAGAGAGTGGAAAGAGAGATAACAGAGACTGGGAAGGATGAATGAAGGGTATGGGGAGCAGGATGAGAAGTGGGTTAAAGCATACAGATGGACAGTAAGACAGAAGGAATAAATTCAATGTTTGATATTACAGTAGGGTGATTATACTTAATAAAAATGTATTGTACTCAGGTGATGGATACCCTAAATATGCTGACCAAATCACTATATATTATATGCATGTAATAAAATTTTACATTTCCCCATGTTTGTACATATAAAACTTTTAAAAAATAATATACTCACTACTTGTTAATATAAGCAGTATTTTAATTAAAAAATAATTATTTCCAAAATAAAAATTAAGGAGAGTAGCATTGTTTTACATATTTGAAAATCCTTTTAATGTCTAACTTAGTAGTAGGCAGCTGGATCTTCCTATCGGCTTATGAATTGAGTCTGCTGCAATGTAACACATCATTTAACCTCTGTAAAACTCCACTCTACACTCATGAGAGATTAAAAGTAAAAAAGAAAATTAACATCATATTATGAAAATCATTTTGATCTCATATGTCTAAAAGGATCTTGTGGACCCTGGAGAGTCCTAAGCCACAATTTAAGAACAATTGCTCCACACCCCATCTGTGCCTGTAAGAAGTTAGTGACAAAACACAAGCTGTATGTATATGTGCCTTCTATTAATTCTGGATTTACAAATGCAAAAAGTTAAACTACTAACTAATTGATTAAAAAAATCTTAATATAAAAATAGACAAAACAGCCAGATGTTGAAAAGGATGCAAAATTATATATACGTTGTGTTTGCAGTGGACATAATTTTTATCCAGAAAAAAGTTTTTTATAATCATCACAGTTATATCTCTGTGGTTAGATAATCTGCCTTTTCATTCTCTGTGTTTTGTCTGTTCTGACTTACCTGCATCTGTGACTTTAACTTAACCCTGACCTTTCTCTCCTATATTCCTGAGCCTTACTTCCAGTTATCTCTCTCTAGCTAGAACTCCTAAAGGTACCTCAATCCCAGCTCATGTGAAATGAACTCATGTTCTCTCTTCACAAGACTCCAGAACCTACTTCTTAATTCTTTCTTTTAGTTAATGACTATTTATCAGGTTCCCCCAGCCAGAAGCATTTAAGGAAGCTTCACTCTTAAATACATTGATTTTTCATACCTCTTTGTTGTTTCATCTGCTTTGAATTTTTTTCTCATTCTCTTTTTGGCTTGTAAAACTCCTACGTATATGCTTCAAGATTTCACTCAGGTGTTACCACTTTATCAGCCTTCCCTAACACTGTAGGCAGATGCTCTCATACCACTGTGAGTGAGAGAGTGTGTGTGTGTGGTGTGTGAGAATAGAGAGAGAACACATTTTTCATCTGCCCCTTTGATAAACTCAGTCTTTCTAAGGCAGAGACCATTTTCTATTCCTCTTTATTTCCCCAATCTTAAGCACATCGCCTGTGTTTATTTATAGATGAGCTGATAGCTTTAAACATCCCCGTTTTAAGTGGTGCAGGTAGGGTCACTGCCACCTAATGATATAAATTTTACTAATTATGATTAGCATATCCATTTGTTTTTCAAAATCAAAGTCAATTCAAGTTAGGCCTTTTACATGAATATTATTAAGTAACTTTTTACTTTTGCCAATAATTTCCTGGAGTTCAGGGAAGAAATTCTTTCATTAAGACATTAACATTAAATATAAAGTTTTACAAATACATTTAATATACAACTGAAGTATCACATTTACCCACCACAAACCTGATCTATTGGTATTTCATAATGAGCAGTACTATGATAATGATTTTACTATATGTAGTAGTATTATAGTAGTACTGTGATAATGATTAATAAACATGTACCAAGCTTTAAAGTACAATTTTGGGTAAAAGTTTTGGTATAGTATAAATGTATATGTAAGTACTATTCAGGTTTGTATATACTAATATAACACTAAGTTTGTTTTTCTTCTTGGCAGAACTTCTTGGTATACATGAACAAGCATCTGTAGGATTCTTAACACTAATGGAAGCTTTACGATATTGTAAGGTAAATTGATTTTTGAGGTACTTTGAATGTCTTTTTTGGTTTGTTTGTTTTTGTTTTCTGAGTTAGGGTCTCACTCTGATGCCCAGGCTGAAGTACAGCGACATGATCACAGCTCACTACATTCTGGGTCAGGCAATCCTTCTACCTCAGTTTCCCAAGTACCTGGGACTACAGGCACATGCCATCATGTCCATTTAATTTTTTAAAAATTTTTTATAGAGACAATATTTCATTATCCGGCTCAAGCAATCCCCCTGCCTTGGCTCCCAAAGTGCTGGAATTGCAGGTGTGAGACACTATACCCAGCAGCTTTGAATGTTTTTTATTCACCTGTCCATTGTTTTTGTTCCGATGGCAATATATTTTAGCTTATTGCTGTTATTCTGTACCACTTTCATCAATTCCTTCCTGATCTCCCACCCTAAACTGACGGGGTTATCAAGGATAGGTGAGCTGACTGATCATACTGAGTTTCCTAAACCAGGACTATTGTTTTTTATGGGGGGGACAGAACACAGTACAAAATAATATGTAAAAAGAGACATCTATTATTGAATATAAATATTTTTGTTAAACTGAGATAAAAGAAAGTACGGTTTCTTCATTAACTAATAAAGAATGCACTTCATTGAAACAACTGGTAGTACTTTATCAGGCAAAGAAAAAGAATTTGCCAAATGCCTGAAATTCTGAATTTTATCTATTCCATCTGAAAAATGATTTCATACTAAAAAAAATTTCAAGCATTTCATAGCATTAAGCTCTTTAACACATGAACTACACTGAGGAACTGCCATGAAACACTCATTTATTGTTAATTTTTTATTTTATCACCTTCCTACACAGTCTGAAATAGCCACTAAGTATCCAAATAGTTTAAAGTGTTGTTTAAATTATTAATAGTTGGCACTTAATAAGATGTCATGATTCTGGAGGAAGAAAGTAACAAATCTAATTTCCTTTTCTATTTTAGAGTGGTGATTCCATGGCAGTGGTTTTTTCTGTTGGTGGTAATTTATTAACAGTAACAGTATCTTGTCCTCCTCTTTTTTTTGGGGGGGGGCAACATTTATGATAACACTTGAAACACAAGAGAGATATGGGTATGATAATCAAATAGGATTTATCCTCCCCTTACTCATTAGTAGTAATCATCAATTAAACAGTAGCAACTCTTGTTTTCAGTGACTTTAATTATATCAGCCGAAGCTATTCTGAGAGAGCCTGGCAACCAAAGAATCAAACTGTGTGTTCCCTTTCCCCCAACATACATACACACATGAATAGATCCTAAAAAAAGTTGACTGTGTGTGTGTGAGCACATGTGTCCATACACGTTTGGCAGGAGGCTATGGTGTGGAGATTTTACGTTTTGAAATATTTACCATGTAGCCTGTAGACATTGATGGTCTGGAACCTGCCTTTCCAGTTGCATTACTCTCTCCATTGCTGTGCTCCAGCCACATTGGTGTCCTGTCACTTTCCCGAACATGCCCAGCCCTTCCTGGCCTGACAGGCCTTTTTTCTTGTCATTGCTGCCTGTACTACAGCTCTTTACATAGATGACTTTCTCTTCCCTTCAGGTCATTCTTCAAATTGTGCCTCAAAGACTTTTTCTGTACCATTCCCTCAATTACTCTTTTTCACAATATTTTATAGAACTAATTTCACTGTAATGACCCTTTCTGTTTACTTATCTTTTTTAATCTTGAATTTTTATTTTATTTTCCCTAATGGAGTCTAGATTCTTTGAAGACAGGGACATTGTCTTACTTGGTATATATGAGGTGCTCAGTAAATATTTGTTGAGTGAATGAATCGACACTTTCACCAGAATTGTAAGGTTTTCAAAATGTGTGCTTTGCTTTTCCTTAACTGTTAGGTAAAAGAGGAGAATGTCTGTTTTCCCCTCAAGATCTTAGTGGGACACCAATGCCTGCTGTATATTCCTCTGTATGCATATTGCTGGAGTGTTCTGGCAGTTAACTGTGTTTTTTAAAAATAAAATTTAAGGATTCTTTTAATGGTGCAGCATAACATACTTACACTTGGATAGTTGAAAGGTAAAACTCTGTTCCTAACAAATCCAAATGCAAGAGGACTGCTAAGTAGGGCCACATAGGGGATTACATACATGTGGGCACAGAGTTCTCAGGCACTGTGGGAACAGCTTGTGTGTGTCAGGTGGGATGGGGTTAGCCTGGTTGCCTGGTTGCCTGTGGATTGGCTAATTTGAGTAATTGTGGTGGGCTCAGGGGCTATCACTAGTTGTTTGTTCTGACTTCAGGGTTATTAGGGTGATGCCTGGAGTGTGGAAGACTTACAGAGACAGTGCTTGGGGTATGAGCTTAATCAGCTTTCTTTCTTTTTTTTTTTTTTGAGTTAGAGCCTCACTCTGCCACAGGCTGGAGTGCAGTGGCACACTCACGGCTACCCCAGTGCTGACCTGCTGGGCTCTGGCAATTCTTCCACCTTAGTCTTCCAAGTAGGCCTCCAAGTAGGGATTACAGGCTGAGCCACCAAGCCCAGCCCATCAGCTTTCTTTTTAAAGGAAACTCAGTTATCTCTAGCCAGGTAAGACTGAGTTAAGATAGCATAAAAAAAAAAAAACCTATGTAACACTAAGGCATTCATCTGTTTATAACATCTCAAATTGTTTACATATTTTGCACTTCCTTTTTACCAGCTGCTTAGAGAAATGATTTTAAGGAAATAATTGTGTTTGTGCTAATTTTGTAAATCTGAACATTTCCCTATTCTTTGATAGTGTTTTGCCCTGTAAAATTGGAATTAATATTTTGTATGTCATTTTGACCATATTTGTTCATCAATACAAATGAGATAATGAAGTGATAGCTCTCACTCTGTATACACTCCCCCCAAAAAAACCCAACAAAGAAGAAGGTAATTCTGAGTGCTTTTAATTCTTCATTTTAAAAAAAAATTAGATTTATAATTCACATACCACCAAATTCACTATTTTAAAGTATACATTCAGCGCTTTTTCGTATATTCACATGACTGTGCAACCATCACCCCTATCTAATTCCAGAATTTTTTCCTTACCCCCAAAAGAAGCCCTCAACCAGTTATTCATTCCCCCTCCTCCCCAGCTCCTGGAAACCACCTCTCTACTCTCTGTGGGTTTACTTCTTCTGGACATTTCATACAAATCATACAACATTTGTCATTTTGTGTTTGGCTTCTTCAATTTAATGTTCATCCATGTTTGAACATGTATCAGTGCTGCATTTCTCTTTATGACCAAATAATATTCCATTGTATGGTATACCAGTTTTGTTTATTCATTCATCAACTGATGGATGTTTGGGTTATTTCCACTTCTTAGCTATTATGAATAATGCTGCTGTGAATATTCATGTACAAGTATTTTGTGAATATAATGTTTTTATTTCTCTTTGGTGTTGTCCAGGAGTGACACTGCTTGGTCACATGGTAATTCTATTTTTAACTTTTTGAAGAACTGTCAAACTGTTTTCCAAAATGATTACCCTATTTATGCACTCAGCTTATTTTTATTATAAAATACTCCATGAGTTTAGCATTCATTTACTCTTTACTATATAAAATTTTATCCTCTTCTTAAAATCTCTACCTTGATTTAAATACACATACATATATTTTTCCTGAAAGAGAAGTTAGATGATATCTAAACTGTTCATCACAAGAGACAGCATGTTGTATTGGAAACCCACAAGAGTAAGAATCAGAAAATCTAATCTCTAATTCTAACTCTGTACTGGTTAGTATAGTTACTTGAATTCAGACCAGGCACAGATCCTGTGTATTTCTCTGGCTCCTTATGTATCAACGGAGGACTTGCGCTGTTCACCTTTAAAACCCTTTTCTACTGTGAAGGTGTGTTCAGAGCTTTTCCTCTTTCTTTGGTTTCTTGTATTCTTTCCTTTCCCCTCTACTGCCTCAGCATTACCATGCTAGTACATCTAAGCCATCCCACTATCATGGGGCAAAGATCTTAGTGTATATCCATGAATACATTAGAATACTTCTTTTCTGCTTCCCTCCTGGGAGTAAGAATAAATCTACAGGGCAAGAGTGGTGGTAAGAAAGAGAATTTGGCCCCAACTGCTGCAAATAACCACTTTGGATTTCCCAATTATAAGCGGTCTATGTTTAAAAAAATAAAAAAAGAAAACATTCAGTAAATCTGGTAAGATTAGTTGTTTTTAGTTAAGGTTCTGTCCTCTTAAGAGAGTGGAATTGATTGGTGTGAACATGATGGATTTCATAAATCTATTTTATTTACTGCATTTTAAGATTTCTTTTCTCATTTACACACATACAAAATAATGTTCTCGTTTTTGATAATCTAGTGTTTACAGGTGAAGTATCTAACCTTGAAGGCAATTTATAAATATGGCTTTTTATACGTTTTAAAGAGACTGTTCAAAAGCCAGGCTCGGTGGCTCAGCCTGTAATCCCGTACCTTTGGGAGGCTGAGGTGAGTGGATTGCCTGAGCCCGCAGGTTCGAGACCCGCCTGGGCAGCAAGACCTCATCTCTACAATAAACCCGCCTGGGCAGCAAGACCTCATCTCTACAATAAATCAAAAAATCAGCCGGGCGTGGTAGCGCGCGTCTGTAATTCCGGCTACTTGGAAGGCTGGGGCGGAAGGATCGTCGGAGCCCGGCAGGTCGAGGCTGCGGTGGCGGGGAGCGGCCACTGCACTCCAGTCTGGGCAACAGAGTGAGACTCCAACTCAAAAAAATAAATATATAAATAAAGAGACTGTTCATATTGCAAAACTTTGAATTTCCCTTCTATCATGGATGGTCAGATAACAGAATTCTCCTACATTCTTAAATGTTTTACGTTGTAATTTTTCTTGAGAGATTTTTATATTGTCCTAGATTCTTTGAGGACAAAGATGTTCTTATGGATTTTCCTTTTGATTTTTTTATTCATAAATCTACTCATTTGTTAATATATAATTCTTTTCCTTGTAATTATTATTATCAAGCTTATTATCTTAGTGTTCGAGATACCAAGCTGAATTCTAGAACTTGTCATTCTATCTAGGAATCTTTACAAAACCTGAGAATGATTCTTAGGGCTATACTAGTTATTTCTAGGTGTGTTAAATGTATATTATTGTTCTAATGTCAAGATGGAGCATAAATTTATTACTGACAGTTTTTTTTTAACATTTATGTTAACATTTTAACATTCACATTCAGCATTTGATCTCTATGGGTAAGGCATTCTGGCAAAATACACTATTCCAGTTAAATATAAATTGGACACTTCAGTCATGCTTCATATATTATATTCATAAGCACATATTTAAGAGGCAGTGTAAATTTTTCACTTATTTGTTTTATTTTGCTACGTTTGTTCTAGGTTGGTTCTTACTTGAAATCTCCAAAATTCCCTATTTGGATTGTTGGCAGTGAAACTCACCTCACCGTATTTTTTGCCAAGGTATGCTTATAGCAGGATTTTTTTTTTAAGTATAACATCAGATATATTTAAGTTTATATTTAGTTTGCGTCTTTGTGCAGACTTAGTCTATTCCCACTAACACATGGTTTATTCTAAAATCTAAAAAATAAATACTAAAGAACATATTTTTATACTGTTCTAATTCTGGAATCATATAAAAAAAAACTGGAGATTTAGTTATAATGTCTTTACTTTTTCTGACTTTAGAGTTTTCACTTTTAATTTTTTTTTTCCAAAAGTCACTGTGTCATGGAGAAAACAAGTGAATTTTAAAGTTTTGGACTGCCTTATTGTAAGGAGGATAAAAGTTTAACATAAAACATTTTAATTACAGTACCTCTCTTGAAAATACCTTAAAATCTATTTAATTGTTGAATGGCATTAAAGTCAAGGGCTCTTTTAAGAGAGAATATTTCCTGCAACTTTATTATATATGTGATTACAATATTGAAATAGATGAAATGTATCTGATTTAAGTTTATTTCATAATTCTTTTTTTTTTTTTTTTTTTTTGAATTGGAGTCTCACTCTTGCCCAGGTTGGAGTGGAGTACAGTGGCAGTGGCACGCTCCTGGCCACTGCAACTTCAACCTGCTGGGCTCCAGCGATCCTTCCACCTCAGCCTTCCAAGTAGCTGGAACTACCGTCGTGCGCTACCATGCCCAGCTAATTTTTTGATTTAATATAGAGACGAGGTCTCACCATGTTGCCCAGGCTGGTCTCGAACCCAGGGGCTCAGGCAGTCCTCTCACCTTAGCTTCCCAAAGTGCTGGATTTATAGGCTTGAACTGCAGCGCCCAGCCCAAAATTCTTATAACAAAACTATTTCAAAATGTCAACCTTTAATTATACATGATACTCTTCCACAATCAGTGGTTAAGAGCTTTGAGGAAACTCCAGCCTTGCCACGTTCTAACACCCCGCAGCCCCTTTTTCCATGTCTTTATTTTCATTCATTCATTCATTCATTCATTTATTTAGAGTGGAAGTCTCACTCTATTACCTAGGCTGGAGTACAGTGGCACGCTCACGGCCACCCCAGCATTGACCTGCTGGACTCCGGCAGTCCTTCTGCCTCAGCCTTCCATGTAACTGGAACTTCAGGTGCATGCTACCACGCCCAGCTCGTTTTTGATGTATTGCAGAGACAAGGTCTCGCCAAGTTGCCCGGGCTGGTCTCAAACCCGCGGCTCAGGCAATCCACTCTCCTCAGTCTCCCAAAGTGCTGGGATTACAGACTGAGCCACCAAGCCCAACCCTCATGAGGCCTTTAAAATAGGGACTAATAGTATCTAATTCTTGGAATTGTTGTCAGGCTTAAATATTAAATATTTAGCAATGCCTTGTATAAGTTCAGTGCTAAGTAAATCTCACCGTCCTCATCATCACTGCCATTTTCATTATTCAACAAACATTTACTAAACATGTCTGGTATCGTAGATATCTTGATAGAATGCTAGATGTTGGACTGAAGTAGAAAAATATAAAATTGTATTTTTGAAGTTTCTTAATTCTAATGAACTTTCCTCATTACTCCATGAGTTTTTGAGCATGTATTTGTCAAAGTCAGTTTGTTTCTGTAGAAAGTATAAGTTGTATACATTGTACTAAAGTCTGAATTGACAATGCTAAGATTTGTGGATCTAATTTATTATTTATTACTATATTTACTTCTTATTGTGCTGGCAAAAATCCAGCTAGTAGATTTAGAGCAAGATACATAATTACCTTTTCTTAAACAGGGAAAGCTATGAAGTACTATTTTAAAAGTACAGACCTTACTTATAGTTACATTTAATCTGTAAGCTTTTGCCATTCATTTTCCTTCTAAAGTAGGAAGGAAAAAATTAAAAACCGGATGTGAACTAGAGAAACTAAGTAATTTCTAATTCCTGAGTGAGAATTTTGTCATTTTACACATTTCTAGAAAAGAAAATTAGTTCTTACTTACAAAAATATTTTTCAAACTGTCATTAATCATGTTTCCCTTCAATCTCATTCTTTAATGTTAAAAAAACTAATAAATTATAAGAAACTATAGTTTTAAATATAAAAGATAAAAATATTTTAAATCTTAAATTTTGTGATTGATATTAAAGAAATAATTTTATTGTCAAAACAACAGGAGAGATTTCACAGAAGGTTAATACAAGGAACAGTGTCAAGTGAGCAATGTGAACTTGCTGACATTTTGTACTCGAGCATCTGAAAAAGTTAGGGATGTTGACAGAGTCATGGGAGTGAATTATACCCTCCTTTTTATGAAATATACATTTCTTGCTTTCCTGCCCTGGTATTTCTTGTGTTTCCGGAGCAATTGATACATTGTTATGTTGTGTTAGTCACTCAACACACTGTTTTTTTGTATGTCCTGTGCAGGCAGTAATCCTTGTCCTGGGCAAGGGCTGTATGTCATTAATCTTTTTATCTGTGGATCCCAGTCATGCACAGTAAGATGTTGAATTAGAGACTTGGAGTTGATCAGAGACAAACCCAGAAACCCTTGCCACACAAGTATAGGCCTGACAAAACATAAACTCACAGTATGCCTGTAGGTCATACAAGATGTTTTCAGTTTATCTTCATTGATTTACATCCTTGAAGCTACAGGTGGCCAAATAGGAAAATATACATGCACATAAGGTGATTATTGAAAATGTTATAGTAGGATTTTGGATTCTTTATTATAAATCTTAAAATAACTAATTGTTATTGTTTTGAGACTTACCTTTGTCATCTCAGGATCTGATGTACAGTCTGGCACACTGGGTAAGGAATTGATCAGTTGAATGCATAAAGATTTTGTACAAATTTCCACCCTAGGGTTCCACTGGCATGTCCCCTAAAAGTATTTTTACATGACCCATTCTGAAGCTTCTTAAAAGCATAAGTACTTTCTTTTCAGTACGCTTTAGAACAATTGAATTGGGTTATTCAAAATGTTATATTTAAAAAGAGCTGTAGGTTAAGAATTGTTTTCCCTCTGAAATAACGTAAGACAAAGCTGGAAGATCACTTAAATGGTAAATGAGAGTGATAATAGTTGATAACATGTATTAGGTCTAGTTTTAGATTTTTTTTAAATTATAGACTAATATATATGTAGTCTTTTCCATATAGAAAATGCTGGGAATTAAGGCTGAGGTGGAAAGATTGCTGGTCGACACTGGGGTGGCCGTGAGTATGCCACTGCACTCCAGCCTGGGCGACAAAGTAAGATTCCAACTCAAAAAAAAAAACAGAAAGAAAGAAATTATAATAAGAACTATCATTTGACCATTCTTTCTTTAATATTTCTACATTTGAGAGAGCAGTTTGGCTATTGAATTGATATTGTTATTTTTAATGTTTGAGTTTTGGTTAGTTTGTTCTTGGTGGGTTTGTTTGCTTTATTATATGTTCCATGACCTGAAACAAATTGCATAGTTCTTATTTTCCTCCCAGCAGTTTATTGTAAACATTGATGTCTTTATCTATAAAACTGTTATGGTTGTCTAGATGTGTATTTCATGTATTGGCTTCTTTGTTCTAGTTACAATTAGGTAAAAATGTATACCTTAAATTCATGATTTTCGAGGTCATCTGTAATTTGGTATTATGAAATGCCTGTGAACAGCCTTGGAATTCTTCATATGACTTGTGCACTGAAGGTGTTAACAGCTGCAGTTGTTTTTGTTCATTTGTATACTTGTTTATCAGACATTTACTGGGCATGTAATATGCTCCCACTATTATGCCCAGGTGCTATGAATACAGTGGTGATGAGCAAAATAGATGTGGGCCCTGTTCCTACAGACGTGTTCATACTCCTTGGATTACTCAAGAAAACTCAAGTAATCACAAGAAACTACAAGTGTGTTGAGTGCTGACAAAGTTCAGATACTGCTATAAGGATTTATCCCAGCTTTGGAAAATCAGGATGTTTCCTTGAAGAATTGGTATTCAAAATGAGAACTATGGTATCAGTAAGATTAAACTAGGGGAAGGAGGGACAAAGCATTCTCTGCACTGGAAATAGTTGGAGCAAACAAATGCTGGCAGAAGAGAGGAGGGAAGACTATGGTGAGAACACACTGAAGGGAAGAGCTAGAGCATGAGAATTAGAGGGACAAGGTAAAAAGTGGGACTGGAAAGGTAGCGGGTCATGTCATTACAACTAGTCTTGTTAAAAATTGGTGGCGGGAGCTAGGAAGGAAGGGAACAGGATTAAATTTGCCTTTTGAGTTGATTATCAGCTTTTGATTCTTTGGGGTATATATCTAGGAGTGGAATTGCTGGGTCATATGGTAATTTTACCAAATACTGTGATATAGCTTTATTGTTCCTTGATAACTGGTGGTAGGGAGGTAGACTAAAGAGTACTAAATAGTCTTTCATCATAAGAATTCAATAGATCTCTAAGTTATAAATCAGGAAATAGCACTTAATGCATATCATATCCTATATGGAAGGCAAATAGAAGAATTAGCTTTTGCTATTGTACCTAATCAACTTAAACACCCATATTATTGGATAGAAACAACTTTGATGACTATTTATAAATAAGCATTGTCAAACTATCTTATACTGTATCGTATCTAAGAATTACTGTCTTGGTTTGAGGATGGATAAGAAAATTGTTTCCATTCAGTGAAATAATCTCTTAAATCTCTGGTTTGTTTTTTTCTTTTGAGAGGAACAGTTTACTTTAGGATTCTAAGTGATTAACTGTAATTTCTTTTAAAAAGCATTAGTATAAGTCTTGATTTTAAATTTGAGTTCTGAACTATTTACTTAATAAAATTGTCTCTTCATGCTTGATATGTCCAGAACCCAGAACTTAGTTCAGTTTTATTGGGACCCTCTTACTGACCTATAGAGAATTATTGAATATATCATGTAGGATTGGAAGAGATTTTCCACAAGTCAGTTTTGTTTGAAAACCAATAAAAATAAATTTAATAATTTTTATAAACAGGTTGTCAAACCTCAGATTGATCATTTATAACATTATAACCTTTTTCTGAAGAAATTTTTTCTATAAGTTTTTAAATTTAATTGTCTGCCATGTGTTACAAATCATCATAATTATAAATTATAAGGCCTTTTCATAATGATACATATTTATATACACTGAATGACAAATGCCATCTTCTCTGTCTGATATAAACAAAATCATTCTTTTCACTTTACTAAACTGTCTCTGTGAATAACAAAACAGATCATTGTACTCCCTGATAATAGTATCTTAGAGATTGGTTGTAAGAAGTACATACAATCCATTTTATGCAGATGAGAGTTTTATATTTAGTATTAAGGGGTATTAGTGACAGAATCTAACCACAGGGAACTTACAGGAACTGCAAAATCATCAAGCAGTAGGGTTCCCACAGAAGTTCTAATAAGAGGATATGCGTGAGATGAAATGTAGTTCGTAAATGAACCTCTTCAAAGAGAGAAACTTAATTCCTATTAAGTTGGATGGAGAACTTTCCAAGCATGTCATCTGAGTTGTGGCAGAACAAAGATCTGTACATTGAGAGGCAATGTGCCCTGTGGACATGTGTCTTCAGAAATTGGACCATTGCACTTTTGATGAGGTTATTTGAAAACTTGTGAACCTACTGCACAGGTAAAACAAATGGTTTTGAAAAGTAGATACTTAAATAATTTAGAACCTATATTTAAACTTACTTATCTTTTAAAATTGTTTCCCCTTAATTTCAAAAGAAAAACAAGCTCTTATTAAATCAAAGCTGTGTGGCATTTGTTTTATAATATGTTGAATATTTTCTTTTAGGAGTTGGGCCCTTTTGTAATGATGCATATTTATATGCATTAAATGCCAAATTATTAGAGCATTTGTCCTGTTACTTTTTTTTCTTTCTGATCATCATTTTCCCCTTTAATTCTTTGTCTTCGTTTTTATATTTGGCTTTTAAGAATAAATTACTTAGGTCACTTTCTTAATTTTTCCTTGAATTGGAAACTAATTATGAAATTCATTTCAATGCAAGTTCAAAATGAGAGCTTTAAATTTGAAAATATACTCTTAATATTACTAGAACTGTGTATAAAAATGTAGACAAAATAAATTTGTCTTTTTGATTTTGTTGTGCATTTGAATCTCATTGTGGGATGGCAGCTGCTGATCCAATATAAAAATAGTTGGAGCCTGCCTATATAGCATCTAGTTTCATCTCCAGAAGTTCAGTAGCTAATTTCCTTGGTAATCCATTTCAGACTTTCTTTTGAAGTTGGGGAGATGAGTTTTACATCCGTTTTTTGTTCTCTTTTATGGTTATAAAAGGACTCTTTGTATGTGTGTGGAGGACATCACCTTTGACCTTTTCTTTGATAAAGCAATTTTTCTTTCAGGTAAGAACACATGAAAACACATTACTGTTTAAATGCAAAATATACAAAGAACTGGAATTTAATGGTATAGGAGCAACAAAACATTTAACTCTTGCTGTATGAGCTGGCAGTGTTCTTGCAGTGATATCTGTTACTGGGAATCTGGGAAAAGTTATTTCTACGGAGGCAGCTGCTTTTGTGTATTACTCTTTGGTGTAACGTTAGGTAGGCCACTGCGATTAGCTGTTAGAGCCCCTTTCTCTTAGATGTATAAAAATTAGACAGTTCTAATTTAATATGTATGCATTTCTCTGCATGTAACAAACACCGTGTTAAGGAAAAGAAGTAAAATTGTGTTCCATAGACTTTACCATTATAAGAAAATTCACTTTTTTGTATCTTCATTTGCTGAGTAAAATTCATAGGACTTGGAATACGAGTAAATTCACATTCAGCATTTTGTAAAACATTTCCTGTATTTTAGTGCAGTTTAGTCATCCCATCCATTTATCTTAAGCAAATTTTAGTGTTGGTGCGTATATTTAGATTTAATGCCTTATCTAATACAGAAAGGAAATGGTTAAGATGCCAAAATATTTGTTTTTATAGTTTAATCATTGTCATATAGCTTTTAACCCTTATCTTCTAAAATAAGAATAACTACTTAAAATGTACAAGTTATCTTCTCTTACCTGAACTACATGGACAGTTTGGGTTTAGAAGTCTGCACATACTTACATTTTCAATTATTTGAATTATTACAAATAGGCAAATTTTAATCACAGACTGTTTCCTGCCTACTTAGCACACTTTGGGGCCAAACTTTATCAGCCATTCAGGGTTCTACCACTGATATGTACCACCATGAAACTAAATCTTTTTATTTTGATCAGAAATCTTTCAACATATTAAACATGTTCTTGTTGCCTTATACAGTGTGAACATTACCTTTACATAATTAATACAAAATTCTCTGCTGAGTTTTTTATGTAAATGAGAGAACACAAGTTATTTGAGAGGCTGTTTTCTCAGTTCTCTCAAAGATAATAGCATTCTTGATGCATAGGAGAGTCATTACACAAGCAGATGCTTTACTCATTCAAGATGAAACGTCTGGCAGAAACCGATTAAGGGTTGAGGAAGGCTGGAAGGATTGTTCAGGTGAGTTGTACAATTATAATAATAGGGAGAAAAAGCAGCCCACTCATTAATATTAGTAATTTTAATGATTATGGTACAAGAATAGACTGTATCAGTTGGAGACATTGCCTCCTGCTGCCTTGTATACACCTGAGCATTTAGTGTTTCGTTGTTTCTAGAGGAAGAACTTTGGAGGGCTCTTCATTATACTTCCTACCCTGACTTATTTGCTAATAAAATATAAATTGGTACGCCCCTGTGGTGGGTTGCTGTGGAGATAACTGAGTGTTTGCACATTATTTGGAAAATAATAGACAAGTAAGGAAAAAGACCACCATCACTACCTACTGTCAAATAATGAGATTAACTGACTCCTGTATCTCACATTGGCACTGAAGAACATCCTATATTTTGAAAGTATTTAATAATTGACTTAAAAATCTATTTCTTAATAGTTTCCAAATCATTTTTAATAAGTATAGATAGTGAACAAAGATATGAAACAGACTGTAAAGTGAAATTTTACTTGAAGCTTAAAGGTAAATTATATACTAGTTGCCTTTTATTTATTTGCTTATCCTTTTTTTAAAAGAGGGACTCAATAACACTATAAAATGTTGCTTGTGAGCTAAAATGTCATTTATATTTGTGTGAACATTCCTGAAGTTAGGTAAGGCTCTTAGAGGTTCTTTGGTTACTCATGACAGCAGATTGCTCTTGATAATGATGAAAGGTATAATGAATAAATGTTAAAGACCTTTTCTCAGTAATGAGCTGCTTATACCTAGCCAACCCAGTGAGCACAAGCCTTACAGTTCAGTAGGTGTTTAGAAGGATAGCTAATGTTACGGTAATTTAAAAGGTTTATGGTGAGCAGTGAATAATTATTCTGGTAATACAGACAGAGCTCCATGAGAAAAGATATCTATTTCATGACTGTAGGATATTAGATAGTCCCATTATAGCTTGGTTCCCCCATCTCCTTCTCTACTGTAACACTTTGCCAATTAGGTAAAGTTGGGTGAGGCTAGATAATTTTAAAAGGTATATTGTTTAGCAACCCCTGTTGACCAGTAAATTGGCTGAACAGAAATTGTTTACTAGTCTAACATTCCTCTGATTATCAGACTAACATAGAAAACTACTTTTAGAATAAACATAATTTTGATGGTAAAAACAAAGCTTAAATTGCTAACTAAAACAGTATTTAACAGCTGACTCTTATGTTTAGGATCTTTTCCTACTGAGGGTATCTAAAAGAGTTCCAGATATAGCACATATTGAAGTTTTCTCCAAAGTAGTACAAGTAGGATTGAAGAAAAGAAAATACAAATATCCTTGCTGACTTGTACACCTTGGAATTTCATCATTGGAATCTCTTTACTTAATTGTAATTCAGTGAGTGTGGGGTGTGTAGGATTAGTATGTATTTGAGCTTCATTTTAGAAGGTAATATTCTTAAGACAATTTTAATAATATTCATGGATGTAAAAATAAAGTAGCAGGTTTTTCCCTCTTTTATTAGACTATGACCTTAAGTGCATAGACTGGGTCTTTCTCTACCATCTAATAAGCCTAACAGTGTTTAAAAAATGAAGATTTTGCAGGTAATATGCTACATATGTAATCTAAAAGCTATTGCTACATTAAGTTCTGAAAATGGAAAATCTGAAGGGTAGAATTGTCTTCTTGCATTGTTCTTCACATTTGTATAGTTTTTTTTTTACTTCACTCTTTATTATTAAATCATTTTCTTTATGTACAGTAAAAAAAACATGGTAACTATTATACCTCTTATTTCAGTAAGCCTGAAATGTTTTGTCTTACTGATTGTAAAACACTCTCAAATAGATGGAATTCTATATTTGATGTTTAAACTTGCTATACAGATATGAAATCTAATCATAGCATATAACCAAATTTGCTACATGGGTCATTCTACTATAGATCTTTATACTAGGGACCTTGTTTAGGAATATTTAAGTTAAATAAATTGGTAAAAATTAGCACTAGAATTTGTCCCTTTAAATCAAATTAGAAAATTAAAAGAACTTCATGAACTACTTTAATGAAAATAGAAGATGATTTTGTAATTTTTTCTGATTTCATCTCTAAACATTTAATCATTATATAAATTTAAACAAGGTTTAACTAAGAGATCATTTCCCACAATAATCCAAAAAGCATTGTAAACACTCAAAATAAGCAAGCCAGTAATTACTTTGGAAGACTATGTATTGTTTTGATTTGTGAATGAAAACTTTTGGAATGTTTCCATTAGTATTCACCATAGTTTCTTGTATTTTCCCCCCTTTTATTTTTCTTTTTTCTCCCTCTGGTATAAACATGTCTTAAAATGAGTGGTATAATTAAGAAGGGTTAATTTTCTAAGGAGTTTAGCAAATTAGCTATTAGTATATCACTGAGACCAAAGGAGTAAAACATGATTTTTAGAATTGTTAAAAACACAATTTGCTTTATTGGTATGACAGTTGTGGTTGGTGGTTTTATTATGTGGAACCTAACCAGTAACACTGGGCTATATGTTGGGAGGAAAAATGAATTTCTGTTTAGGTAGTTAAGTGAGTATATTATTCTTAATTCTCCATATACAGGGTTTTGAAATACTTGTACATTTCTTAACTTCAACTGATAAATTGCCTTAATTCCTTTTTGAAAATACAGTTGATCCTTAAACAATGTCTGGGTTAGGGGCACCAACTCCCTGCACAGTCAAATCCATATATAACTTTCGATTCCCCCCAAACTTAATTACAGTAGGCTACTGTTGACTGGAAACCTTACCAATCATGTAAACAGTAGATTAACACATGTTTGTTTGCTATATGTGTTATGTACTGTCTTTTTAACAACTGGAGAAAAGAAAATATTAAAATCATAAGGAAGAGTAAATGTTTACTGTTTAAGTAGAAGTAGATCATCATAAAGGTCTTCATCCTCACTGTCTTCACAGTGTATTAGGCTGAGGAGGAGTCTCAGGTAGAAGAGATGGAGGGGGAGGTGGGAGAGGCAGGCACATTCTGTGTAACTTTACAGAAATGCATCGTAATCCTGACTGTTTTGCTTTTTTATTTCTCTAAAATGACTCTGTACAGTACCAATCCTCCTTCCACTGCTTTAGTTTCAGTGCCCATATCATAGAAGGGGCTGTGTGGTAAAAGAAGTCAAAAGCCAGATTATCTGATGTCAATTTGTTTCTGGCACTGCTTCTTCTACATCTTCCTCGTCATCTGACACTGGTTCAGATACATTCATTTCCATCAAATTGTCTTTTGTTATTTCCACTGGTGTGGTAACTGTTAGCTCTTGAATTCTTCTAAGATTCATTATTGAAATACTTTACCCCTCACCTTTTTTGCTGTGTCTACAATATCTTTCATGATTTTCTTGATTGGCTCTGTAAATCCTGTGAGGTCATGTACAACATCTGGACACAGTTTTCTCCAGAAGGAATTTATTGTTTCGGGCTTACACAGCTTTTACTATAACAATGATGGTATCTTTGTAATCCTGCCATACTTTCGTGATAATCTCTCTTGCGGAGTTTTCTTCCATAGTGTTAAAGATATTTTCTATAGAGCATCATGTGTAATGAACCTTAAAGGTCCTCCTAACCCCCTAATCTAGAGGCAAAATTAGTGATGCTTTGTTTGGGGGTAATTAGATCACTTTGCCTTCAATATGGAGTTCATGGGGTTGTAGGTGGCCAGGAACATTATCCAATATCAAAAGAACTTTAAAAGGCGGTTCCTTACTGGCAAGGATTTTCCTGACTTCAGGGGCAAAGCATCGATGGAACCAGTACAGAAAAATGGTTCTCATTGTCCAGGCCTTCTTGTTGTACAACCAAAGAACTGGTAGCTGATGTTTATCTTTTCACTTCAGAGTTTGTGGTTAGCAGCTTTATAGGTAAGGGCAATCCTGATAATCATTTGGGCTACATTTGCACAAAACAGTAGTGTTAGCCTTTTTCTTCCTATCTTAAATCCTGGTGTTTGTCTCTCTTCCTTACTAATACATATCCTTTGTGGCTTTTATTTATTTATTTTTTTAGATAGGTACTTTTTTTTTTACATAGGTACTTTTGTGTGCATTAAAAACCTGTTTGGGCAGATAATACTTTCTTAATGATTTTCTTAGCAGCATCTGGGCAGCATCCGGGCACTCATGTGATGCCTCTTGGTTGGCAGAAGCTGCTGCTTCTGTTATCTTAACATTTTTGTTTGTTTGTTTGTTTTTTGAGTTGGAGTCTCACACAGTCGCCCAGACTGGAGTGCAGTGGCCACTCCCGGCCACCACAGCCTCGACCTACTGGGCTCCGGCGATCCTTCCGCCTCAGCCTTCCAAGTAGCCAGAATTACAGGCATGCACTACCACGCCCGGCTGATTTTTTGATTTATTGTAGAGATGAGGTCTCGCTGCCCAGGCGGGTCTCGAACCTGCGGGCTCAGGCAATCCACTCACCTCAGCCTCCCAAAGGCGCGGGATTACAAGCTGAGCCACCGAGCCTGGCTATCTTAACATTTTTATAACCAAACTTCATTCTAAAATTATCAAACCATCCTTTGCTGGCATTAAATTATCCAGCTTCAGATCCTTCTCTTTCCTTTTGTTTGTAGCTGTTACATAATGACTCTACTTTTTCTCAAATCATTGTCATCTATAAGAATGCCTTATGCAACTTTCTTATAGCAATCCTGCACCCACATAAAAGTTGCCTTTTCAGTACAAAATAAAACGGTATTTTGGAAATGTGCCAGGTTTTTACACCTGCTGACATAGCTGCAGCAATGGCTTCATAAATTTCCTTTTCTTTTTTCACAATGGTCCTTATGCTGGATTCATTTATCTTGAAATGGCCGACAGCCTCGGCTGCAGAACTCAAGCACAAATCGAGTAATTTGAATTTTTCTTGTAATGCATGATTTTTCTTTGTTTTCAACATCGCTAGTGGCACTTTGTTTTCCATGGTGTTATTCAAGATTTACGGTATGGTGTTATTCAAGATTTATGGTATTACACCAAACATGATGAAAAATATGTGAGAACCATGAGAGATCACTTTTTACTGGGATACACGATATACTGAAGAGACAACCTACTCACACAGAGATAATTAGCATCACACGACATTTTAAGTGGATACAATACTTGAGTTCACCATTGTAGTACCAGGAGGTAGTCATGTGATTATCATAGTAGTGTTATATGTACTACAGTAATTTCATGCAGTTATGATTATTTTATTTTAATAGCTTTAGGTGTACACATAGTTTTTGGTTATATGGATAAATTGCATATTGGTGAAGAAATCTTTTAATTATACTCATCTCCCCAGTTAGTACTTGTTCCTGATAGGTAATTTTCATCCCTCACCACCCTCCTGCTCTCTCATCTCCAGTGTCCATTATATCATTCCACATGCCTTCACAGACCCATAGCTTAGCTCCTATTTGTAAGAAAGAACATGCAGTAGTTTTCAGTTCCTGAGTTACTTCACTTAGGATAATGGCCTCCAATTTTATCAAAACTGCTGCAGAATACATTCTTTCTTTGTTATGACTGATTTGTATTACGTGGTTGTGTGTGTGTGTGTGTGTGCAGACACACACACAAACACACACCACATTTTCTTTATTCACTACCAGTTGATGGGTACTTAGATTGATTCCCCATCTTGGCAATTGTGAATTGTGCTGTGATAAACATACAAGTTCAGTTATCTTCTTTGCATAATGATTTAGTTCCTTTGGGTAGATATCCAGTAGTGAATTGCTGGATCAAATGGTAGAAACTTTTAGTTCTTTGAGAAATCACCATACTGTTTTCCTTAGAGGTTTTACTAATTCATATTCCCATCAACAGTGTGTAAGTATTCCCTTCTTACTTCATCCATGCCAATATCTATTGTTTTTGTTTTGTTACTTTTTAATAATGGTCATCCTGAATGATATAAAGTGGTATCTCATTGTGGTTTTAATTTGCTTTTCCCTGATGATTAGTGATGTTGAACATTTTTTCATATGTTTAGCCATTGGTATATCTTTTGAGAATTGTCTGTTAATGTTGTTTACCCATTTGCCTACCTTTATATAGGATTTTTTGTTTTTCTCTTACTAATTTGTTTGAGTTCCTTGTAGATTCTGGATATTAAGTCTTTTTTTTTTTTTTTAAGTTGAGGTCTCACTCTGTTTCCCAGGCTACAGCACAGTGGCACGATCACATCTCACTGCAGCCTCAGTCTCCTGGGCTCAGGTGATCCTTCTGCCTCAGCCTCCCGAGTAGCTAAGACTACAGGCACATACCACCATGCCCACCTAATTTTTTTATTTTTTGTAGATACAGGATTTTGCTGTGTTGCCCAGGCTGGTCTCAAACTTCTGGGCTCAAGTAATCCTCTCACCTAGGCCTCCCAGAGTGCTGGGATTATAGGCGTGAGCAACCATGCCCAGCCTGAATATTAGTTCTTTGTCAGAAGTATAGTTTGTGACTATTTGCTACCATTCTGTAGGTTGCCTATGTATTCTATTGGTTATTTCTTTTGCTATGCAGAAGCTTTTTAGTTTAATGAAGTCCCACTTATTTATTTTGTTGTTGTTGTTGCATTTGCTTTTAGGGTCTTAGCCATAAGTTCTTTGCCTGGGCCAATGTCCAAAAGAGTTTTTTCCTAGGTTTTCTTCTAGAATTTTTATGATTTCACGTCCAACATTTAAGTCTTTTTTTTTGTTTCTTTTTTCTTTTTTCTAAATTGGAGTCTCACTGTGTTACCCAGGCTGGAGTGCAGTAGCACTCTCATGGCTACCCCAGCATCGACTCACTGGACTCCAGCGATCCTTCCACCTCAGCCTTCCAAGTAGCTGGAACTACGGCCACGCACTATGACACCTGGCTAATTTTTTTGTTTATTGTAGAGACGAGGTCTCACCAAGTTGCCTGGGTTGGTCGCGAACCCATGGGCTCAGGCAATCCACTCACCTTGGCCTCCCAAAGTGCTGGGATTACGTGCTGAATCACCAAGCCAGCCTACATTCAAGTCTTTAGTCTGTCTCAAGTTAATTTTGCACAGGGTGGGAGATAGGGATACAGTTTCATTTTTCTGCCTGTCCAGTTTTCACAGCACCATTTATTGAATAGTGTCCTTTCCCCTGTGTGTGGTGTTGTCTGCTTTGTTGGAAACTAGTTGGTTGTGGGTACTTGGGTTTATTTCTGAGTTGTCTATTTGTCTACTTTTGTACCCGTATCATGCCTTTTTGATTACAATAGATTTGTGGATATTTTATGATAGTAAATGATAAAAACAGACTATTATCTGTATATATATTTTATGCATGTATGACATACTTAACTTTTTTGTAAATTTTTCTCTATTTCTTGGCTGTTCAATCCATCTGTGAGTTTTTTAAATTGTTGCAAATTTCCAAAATTATTTCCAATCAATGTTATCTTAAAAATGACTTTGCACAGTTCAGACCCATGTTGTTCAAGAGTCAACTATACTGTTTTTTTCCTTCTTTGGACTAATCTGCTTTCATGAGTTTAAGTATTTTACCTGGCAGGTTCTCCAGCTCTGCCCTCCTGTAATGCTTATATTATATTTCTAGTACCTATGGAAAGCTTACAATTGACAGATACTGAGTGTTCATAGTGTGCCAAGCATTAAGATAACTCCATGTATTCTCCTTGGTTATTTAACTGTTACCTCCAAACTCTAAAAGTTAAAGATCAAATTCATTCGTCTGTTTAGGCTAATTTCCTTTTCTGACAACTACTTTTCTCTCAGAGTTCTCAATCCTATTCAACTTTTTTTAGTTTTGTAATGAAGATGAATTCATGTCTCTCTGCCTTTCTTGTTTGTTTTTTCCAGCTAGAACTCTCTACCCTCTTTTCTATTTCTGATAACAAAGTACCTTCTTTGTAAAACTTGAAGGTGATTAAGATGCCTTCACACCTCTCAGATACGAATCAGAACCAACGCATATTTAATAAGTGTTACCCAGTCTGTGGGGTGGGGGAGTTAGGTAATACGTTATCTGAATCATGGGTCAGAAAGCTATGGCCTTCAGGCCAAATCCACATCAGCTTTTGTAAAATAAAATTTTCTTGGAAAGTGGCCATGGCCATTTGTTTTATTGTTATGATTGTGTGACCTGAGAAACCTAAAATGTGGCCCATTGCAGAAAAAAGACTGTCAAACTCTGCTCTAAATGAACATTTGTTAAGCTAGAATACAGCAGGACTTTTGCCTAAGTTTCAATAGGTCTTTCTACAGCAGGCTAGCAAGTATGAAGTTAAGATGGAACAGGTGCTGAATAGGAAAAATGACTGTGTCCTAATCGTGTGCCCCTGTCATTTCTCCCTCTGCATAAAATTTTATCTGTAACTGTATTTCTTCTTCTCAGCCAGAAGTTCAGTTATGAGACCAACCTGGGCCACATAGTGAGACCCCATCTCTACAAAAAATTTATAAATTAGTCAGGTATTGTAGTGTGTTCCTATAGTCCCAGCTACTCTGGAGCCTGAGCTGGGGGGATCACTTGAACCCAGGAAGTCAAAGCTGCAGTGAGCCAGGATCATGCTGCTGCACTCCAGTCTGGGTGACAGAGCAAGACCCTACCTATTTGAAAAACATGAAGTTCAGTTACAGTGTTCTTTGATAAATTCCAACAGACATTCTGAAGGAAAGAATTGAAAAAATAGGGTTGGAAATAGTTAAAGGAGCTAAAGAATACTAGAGCTAAAGCTACTAGAATAAACAGAAATTTGTGTAACTAAGGTTTGAGAGTGATATAGGAAGATAAGGCATAATAATAACAACCCAAGTGTTAGCAATTGCTCCCTAAATCCAAGAGTCCCTAAATCTGAGAGCCAGTACTGCAGTCTTAGTTTTGGCATCAAGTTAATTATAGAACTGAGGTTGCATTGATGATGTATTAGAAAAGGAAAAGAAGAGGGTTTTAGGAAATATTGTTCAAAATAGGTTAAATTAACAAACATAACTCAAGAATCTGACATATTGACCAAAGTTAGAAATGCATTCTTCCTTTGAACCAACAATCTCACTCTGGTGATCTGTCCTACAAATACAATCACACATGTATAAATTCACATGTTTGGGTTTATTTGATTCAGTGTTGTTTATAAAAGCAGAAGATTGCAGATAATCTAAATTCCCACCAATAAAGGACTAGGTCACAGAATCAGAAAAGCCAGAGGAAGACATTTCACTTGACATGCAAATTATAAGCAAAATAACACTGAAAATGCAAGTAAGGGAGTATCTAAAAAGTTTTTGTTGAGGGATGGGAAATGGGAAATAATCAGCATTACCAAATGTCATTCATGTTTAAAAATATCAGGTGGTCTTTTTATTATTTTGCCTTGTATTGTGACACATAAAAAGTGTGTAAGGGCTTGTATAAATTGCCTTGTTTTGGTTCCCGTTTCTATTTTTCATTAAACTGAATATGCTGTTAAGGTTTTCAGAAACCTAGTCCTCTTGGTTGGGTTAGAACTACTCTAATTGTTTCTTAAAGTTTGTTTCTTCATCTGTAAACAGGGCAAAGTAGGGATATTAGACCAAAAGCTAAGTACATTTATTATAAAAATCTTGTCCATAGGAGAACAACCTTTTAAATTTTATTTAACATTTATATAACTTCTTTAAAAAGATGTTAGGAAGGTATACTTGGAAACTTGTTCTCAAAGAAAGTTTATCTAAGTGAACATACTTATAAACAAAGGCAATTGTAGATAAAAGTTGTGACCAGAGGTGAACAACAAGGAGCCCAGATCCATGTGGGTCAAATAGTACAATTTCATAGGCTTAGATATATAGAGTCAAGGATTGTGAAGAATCAAAGATAACACTAAATTCTTGGGCTTAGAATTTTGACAAACAGTAATGCTTTTTGTGATACGTTAGTCATGATAGAAAATTTATTTTATGGGGAAGCAACATTTCTGCCTCTAGTGTGTTTCCTTTGAATTAAGAAAAATTCAAATTTCAAGTACATTGCCATGTATTCGTATTAACTGCTTTCATCTCTGAATTTTGTTTTTGAATATATGATAGCTAGAATATATTTTGTTTTATTTCTTCTTACCCGGACAGTAATGTGAAGTAAATGTATAAATCATTAATTTTTGCAAGTTTTATTTTTATAAATTATTAGACTTTACTAGTGTTTTAAGTGTTTATATAAAGCTTTACTTGTAATTGTCGCAGTAGTTTCACAGTAGTTTTCTGTGGTTGAAATATTATTCCCATTTTTCAGATGTAAGCTTAGGGGCCTTATCTAGCCACACACTTATGTTAAAATGTAACTTAAAGTCTTCTGACTCCAAATGTCATTGTATTATCATTCTATCCTAGTATTTGTTTTGTTTTTAATGTCATGATAATTGTAGCTGGTTGACAACATGCTTATCTTTTCAGGATATGGCTTTAGTTGCCCCTGAAGCACCTTCAGAACAAGCCAGGAGAGTTTTCCAAACCTATGACCCAGAAGGTAAAAGATTTTTTTAACATCGTCTCTGTTTTATGTTTTCATATATTTGAAATATATTTATATTTACCCGATTTTATTAAGAAAATTTATTGGATTTATGAATGAAATGTAGGTATTTCCTAAACATTTTTAAAAGGAAATGATAAAAATGGGAACAAATAAAATAGCACACAAAGTGCCTGTCACATTCAGTCCTGGTATACTCGTTTTTATGTTTCTTGGGTTTTGAAGTTGTAGTTACTTGAATCTTGACCTCCTGATGTTTAGAGTCAACCCCAGAAAAGAATATCACCTTCTGAACAAGCTTTTTGAGATTTGAGACATTTTCTTCCTTATTTAAATGAATATTAAATAAACAGATCTTCCATGATATTTCTGTATAATGGATCATGCCAGGATAAAGATGCAGAAGAATATCATCTTAGTCATTCTCTTTTGGGCTCATGCTTAACTATTCTACCTAACAAAATTATAGTGTTTAGATGTCCACTATGTCATTGTCACCTGGATTGTTTTGGTCACCTTGTGTTTATGTAAGTGACAGTTATGACAGCTATTACTGCTAACTCGCTGACTTTTCAAGTATAACTTAAGAACTAAATAATGCCTGAAGTTCCATTGTAAATTACCTTGTAGAATCCAAAGTTGTTGGGTCAGTGAAGTCCTTGTGGACTCCTGGATGGATTCAGTTATCTTTGTGAATATACTTGCTTCTATCTTGAAACTTTGTGCTCTTGGGGACCTACTCTTTTCCTTTCTGAGAATATGAGTCATGCAGATTCTAAGAATGTGTTTTTTCTCATACCACTTACTAGCAGTTTAGCTGTAGGCTAGTTGATTGATTTTAGATCTGTAAATCTATTAGCTATCAAATGAGAACAACTGTACCTATTTCTTAGAGTCAAATGAATATTAAATAATGCTGTAGAAAACACCTCATCCAATGGTACTTTGTAATGTGAGTTAGGTGCTTTATATATGTGAGTTCCCTCCTCTCTACACTTGAAGGTGATTGTTGCTCTCATTGGTATGTTGACTTTGAGTTATCTTCTTTTCTTCTTCCATCATGTCTTTTCCCTAACTTAAGAACTGTAAAGTTTCTTTCCTCTTAGAATTAATGATCTTTTAATCTTTTGGTAACATTTTATTCTAAACCTTTAGATTAGTAAGTAAAAGAAATGCACATCTTCACATTTTTCCCACCACCGAATGAAGTTAGTCTTATAGTACATTAACCCTCTTGAACTTAAATCATTACTATGTGTAGCACATTGAATTATACTATAGATAACTTATAGCCATTCTCTTGCCTTCTTGAATTCTTTGATGAAAAAGATAGGAAATAAATCATTTCTATCCCTAAATGTTTTTAATATGTTTTGAGCTAAAGTTCAAACTTAACAGGAGAGTTTCAGAAACTATAACAAGTTAGTATGGCAATAAGATTGATACAAACAGTATAATGCAAGATTCAAAGAACTGTTGTGATTAAAATGAACTTAAATTAGTCAGACAGCTATCATGAAGACTTCAGGAGGGAAACAATCACATTGGCAAATGGAAACAAAAAGAAGGGAAAGTGATACATCTATGAACACAGACAGGAGATAGCAATTTATACACAAGGAAACACCAGCAAATATTTGACTTCAGTAGAAAGACAGGGTACAAGAAAAATAAGTAGAATTTGCTAAAGAGGAGTAATGCTAGAGGCAAGAGGTTATAGGGATAACTAAGGAAAATAATGATAATAAAAACTTGGATTTATATTTTAAAGAAATATCTTTCAGAGAATGAGTTGAGCAATTTTATGTGGCATGCCCTTGAAAGATTTAATTAAGGCATATGTTTTCTGCCATTTCTAATCCTGTTTTGGGTGCTTTCATTTTATATATCTCACATTCCAGTGGCAAGTACCATGTTTCTAGCCATACTGATATTAATTACAGTATGAGAGATAAATTCTTTGCAGAATGGAATACATGATAGCATAAAGTATATAGGATGGCGTGATGGGTAAACTGGGCATCTACCCAGAGTTTCCAGTCAAGTCTTTATATTGCTGTTTTATTTTTTATTAGAAGCGATTGTCCAACTAACAGTCATACTCTTATCCCAGTGAAACTACCACAGAACATTCCAAAACCAAATGTATAGCTATTATGTAATCTGGGTTTTTTTCAATAACCCTAAGTTTTTTTCAATAGTAAAAATTTAGAACCATAATTTAAACTGTGAGTGAATGAGTTTCTTGAGAAAGGAAACATGCAAGGAGAGGATCAGAAGCTCTCAGGAGATAATAACCATTAACAAATAAAGACGTAAAAAAGTGCCTTCAGAACAGACATAGGAGACCTTAACTTTAAAAAGCTAATGTTCTAAGGCTGGCTAAAGAAATCCCATCGATAAAGCAAAACTATTAAAGCAAAGGTTTTTAAAGTAGAAGACAGTTATCATAAGCAGTAGGTTTGTTTGCTTGGTTTTTGTTTCATTTTGTTTTTTGAGTCAGGGTCTTGCTCTGTCACCCAGGTGGGCACAGGATCATGGCTCATCGCAATCTCAACCTTCTGGGCTCAGACAGTCCTTCCACCTCAGCCTCCAGAGTAGATGGAACTACTGTTTCACCATGTCCAGTTAATGTTTGATTTTTATAGAGACCAAAAATGTTCCCTAGGCTGGTCTCGAGCTTCTGAGTCCAAGCAGCCTCCCAAAGTGCTAGACATGAGCCACCATGCCTAGCTGTTTGTTTCCTTTTGCGAACTTTTATAATCATTAATGAGGTAGCAGGCTTGTACTATTTTTTTCTTTTACAGTTTATCAAGGAAAATTAGAATTTATTCTATGACCAATACTAAAACACAATTTATAATCAGTGGCAATTATTCAGAATTCACTTGTGAGAGGTGCATATGAAAATGGATTTGCTGTGTTTCTACTAGAAAAAGAAAATTATTGATTAAATAAATTTTTTATCTACAGAGTTTTATGTGTGACAGCTTAGCAGGCCTACAAACTGAATTAAAGGAAGCAAACAAAATGTGTTCAGCTGCCTCAGAAAAGATATCTCTTTCTGTGTATGACTTTTCATGATGAAGATAAAGTCCACCTTAACATGTGAATATCACTGTTTGTGGTTTAGCTATTCATAGTACACTCTGAGAAGCAAAAGGGTTAAAAATGGATTAATTTTTCGGTTTTAATCTTTTCATCCACTTACAAGTGAATCTGCTAACCCACTAATTTGATTTTCTTTCCCCAAATATAGCATACTTTTTTTTTCTAGATGTATGCTAATAAAACTTTCTCAGAATCCTTAACACATTCGAGACTGGCACATTTTTCACTTTTCTAATACTGAGAGCAGGTGAAAATTTTTTAAAAATCTGAAACTGGTTGCCATAAACTTCTGTCATGAAGCACAAGTGAAATGTTCTTTTCTAAATTATCATTTTTGTCACAATACAGCTCAAAGTTGCAGGCATAGCCGGTATTTGCCTCAGACACCACTCTGAATAGGATTCCGTACTTTGTATTTTTATTCAGATTGTAAACCCAAAAAGACAGTCTTCCACACTGAGATAAATTCACATCAGTGGCAACCAGGAACAGAGTTTGGAATGACGTAAATTCACGTCGGTGGTTGCAAATGAGTTTAATATACCAATGGCTCTTGCAAGCGTCTCGGTTAGTTCAGTTTTCACTGAGCAGAGGGTGGTGTGGGGACATTTACCCTTTGCCACTCTCCTCAGAATACCTGTAGAACAAGGAACCTAGAAAGAAACTGAGTTAAAGAGAGTTAGGGGTTCTGGTACCCAAGAGTATTTTTGTCTATTTCTCTCACTCCCTGTTCCACCTTTGCTTCTGCCCCTGGCTGCCACCATGAACCTGACAAGTGGGTAGCTTATAATCACACTATTAATTCTGTACTGTGGGCATATTACGAATTAAATGGACTTATGCAGTCTGATCACCATTTCTAGCGTTTCCTCCACACAACCACATCATCCATGTTCTAAACAAATGACATAGTATTGATCTTTCAAAACATAAACCTAGTTTACTAATGAGGATTGATCTAAAAATAATAATGTCTGGCATTTCCATGGACTGTTACAATTTCTGAAGTACTTTATTTCCATGATCTCGTTAAATCCTTACCATAAACCTAGGAGATAGACTGGGATTAATATCATAATTTTGTTCTTAAGAAAACACCTTTGGCGGAGCGTAGTGGCTCATGCCTATAATCCCAGCACTTTGGGAGACCAAGGTTAGAGAATTGCTTGAGCCCACAGGTTCGAGACCAGCCCGGGTAACTTGGCAAGAGCTCATCTCTACAATAAATCAAAAAATTAGCTGGGCGTGGTGGTGTGTGCCTGTAGTTCCAACTACTTGGAAGACTGAGGTGGTGACCCTGAGCGAGGCGGTGACCCTGAGCATGTCTGCACTTCAACCTGGGTGACATAGTGAGACTCAAACTCCAAAAAAAAAGAAAACAGGTTTGTGATGGCTTGAGTCCTTTCTCCAGAGCCACCTACCTAACTGTAAGAATCCAGACTAGATTCTAGGTATTCCACCAGCAGAGCAAGCAAGATTTTCCTTTCTCCCTACTCCCAATATCTTTTTGAAAGGCCAGAGTCATAAAGAGATACTGTTTCACCTTCCTAAATTTAAGTTTACTTTGAACTGTTATTCTTAATTTAGTGTAATACGGATTTGACATTGATTCTTCTTCTAGTTAAGCAATTAATCTTCATTTCAGATTATTTAGGATTTTAGGAGCTCAATGCTTATTTTGATATCAAGCATACTTATAAAACAAGGTCAAATATATGCTTTTGGAATTGCTAACTTCTCATTTGGAATACTACCAAAATTTTTAATTTAGGCAGGACCTTGATATATCACCTCTAATTACTGGCTTAGTTTTAAAAATTCAAAAATAAAAATAAACACATTTGTGTGTTCAGAGCTTATAAGAGCTACTCAAAGTGTTACACACAGGCTTTGAAGAAAATCCATTGTTTGTTCTTTTTTTAGTTTTGCTTTTTTGTGAGAGAAAGTCTGTGGATTTGTGCTTTGTATTCAGGTACATGTTTTATAGGAATTTTTGTAAAACAGTGATAAAAAGAATAGGGATGGCAGTAGATTAATAAATGTGTTCAAAGATACTGGACAACAGAGGAATTTTGTAGTGCCCTCAGATATCAAAAAAACGCTCCATCTCTATTACTCCTAGCTGTGTGGTGTTGAACAAGTTCCTAATCTCAGTTTTCTCATCTGTATAATGGACTTAATAATATCAACCTTATATGATTAATCAGCATTTAATAAGTTGACCATATTGTTGTTTAGAAAAAGACTTCTAAAATGTACAACATAAAGCTTATTCCATAATCTCTAAAGACACTGAAGTCTACGTAGATAGTATTTGAAATGCTAATCATGTTTTCACATTATACTTAACTGGGTTTTTTGTTTTGTTTTCGTCTCTCTTTCTTTCTCTCCCTCATCCCAACCCCCTCATAGAATTACATCTCAGGAAGCAGCACTTTTCCATTTATTTATTTATTTATTTATTTATTTGTTTTTGAGTTGGAGTCTCACTCTGTCGCCCAGACTGGAGTGCACCGCAGCCTCGACCTGCTGGGCTCCGGCGATCCTTCCGCCTCAGCCTTCCAAGTAGCCGGAATTACAGGCGCGCGCTACCACGCCCAGCTAATTTTTTGATTTATTGTAGAGATGAGGTCTCACCTGCCCAGGCGTGTCTTGAATCCACGGGCTCAGGCAATCCACTCACCTCAGCCTCCCAAAGGCGCAAGATTACAGGCTGAGCCACCGAGCCCGGCTGCACTTTTCCATTTAAATTGCTAAAATATATTGTCAACCATCTTTTGTCTAAATGATTTCAGTATGCTGCTTTTTTTTTTTGAAATATTGATTATATTTGGACTCCAGGAGTGCTTGTGCAGGTTTTTTTCATTGGTCTGTTGCATGATGGTGAGGTTTGGGCTTCTGCTGAGCACCACCTCAGGTGGTGAGTGTGGTAGCCGATGTGTGGTTTTTCAGCTCTTACTCCCCTTTCCTCCCTTCCCCTATCATAGTCCTCAGTGTCTGTTGTTCCCATCCTGGTGCCCATGTATCCCCAGTGTGTAGCTCCCATTTATGAGTGAGAACATTCAGTGTTGGGTTTCTGTTTCTGTGATAATGTACTTAAACTGATAGCCTCCAGCTGTATGCTTGCTGCTGAAAATGAGATGATTTTGTTCTTTTTTATAGCTGCATGGTATTCCATGGTATATATGTACATTTTGATTATTCAGTCTACCATTAATGGACACATAGGTTGGTTCTATGTTTTTGTTATTGTGCATAGTGCTGTGATAAACATCTGAGTGCCAGTGTCTTTTTGGTAGAACAATTTATGCTCCTTTATGTATATGTATATATACATACACATATATATATACATATATATATACATATATGTATGTGTACACACACACACACACACACACACACACACACATATATTTACACCCAGTAGTGGGATAACTAGACCGAAAGTTAAATCTATTTTTAATTCTTTGAGAAATCTCCAAATTGCTTTCCACAGGGATTGAACTAACTTACATTCCTACCAACAGTGCAAGAATGTTGCCTTTTCTCTTCAACCTTGCAACATCCATTGTTTTTTAACTTTTTAATAATAGCCATTCTGACTGGTATGAGATGATATCTCATTGTAGTTTGACTTACATCTCTCTGATGATTAGTGATGTTCAGCATTTTTCATGTTTGTTGGCTATTTGTATGTCTTCCTTTAAGAAATATCTGTTCATGCTCTAACTACTTTTTAGTGGGTTATTTTTTTTCCCTGTTATTATTTGAATTCCTTATAGATTCTGGATATTAGGACTTTGTCAGATTCATAATTTGAGAATATTTTCTCCCATTCTGTGGGTTGTCTCTTTACTTTGTTAATGGTTTCTTTTGCTCTCTCATGTTTAAGTCCTTGATCCATTTTGATATATACATATGAAGGTAGATAGAGATCTAGCATCATTTTTCGCATGTGGCTAGCTAGTTTTCCCAGCCCCGTTTGTTTACTAGGGTTTCCTTTCCTTAGTGTTTGTTTTGTGGGCCTTGTCAAAGATGAGTCATTTGTAGGTCAGCAGTTTTATTTCTGATTCTTTTTTCTGTTCCATTTGTTTGAGTGTCTGTTTTTGTACCAGTATCATGCTGTTTTGGTTACTGTAGCTTTGTAGTAAAGTTTGAAGTCTGACAGTATGATACTTCCAGCTTTATTCTTTTTGCTTAATATTGCTTTGGCTATTCTGTCTCTTTTTTGCTTCCATATGAATTTAAGTATTGTCTTTTCTACATTTATGAAAACTGATGCTGGTAGTTTGACAGAGATTGTGTTGACTCTGTTGATTGCTTTGGGTAGTATAGACATGTCAATAATATTGATTCTTCCATGAGCATAGGATATTTTTCCATTTGTTTGTATAGTCTTTGATTTCTTTCAGCAGTGTTTTATAATTCTCATTGTAGAAATCTTTCATCTCTGGTTATATTTCAAGGTATTTTATTTTATTGTGGCTATTGTGAGTGAAATTGTCAGTCTATTTGTTGTAGCTATATAAAAATGCTACTGATTTTTAGTGTTGATTTTGTATCATGAGACTTTTCTGAAGTCGTTAATTAGTGCTAGGAGATTTTTGGTAGAATCCTTTGTCTTTTCTAGGTATAGAACCATATCATCTGTGAAGATAGTTTAACTTCCTCTTTTCCTGTTTGAATACCTCTTATTTCTTCCTCTTACCTGATTGCCCTAGCTAGGACTTCCAGTACTATGTTAATCTTTAAAAATAATTGTTCTGTCATAGATTGAGTTTAATCTATTCTGATCCCTAGACATTCTCTAGAATTGCCTCTTGTTTGTCTTTTCTGTTTCCTTTGAGTACATTTTTCTCCCTGTACTTTGCTGCTGCCTTTCCACCCTCATGTCATTGCCATTCTCACACTTGCTGCAGCACTATTGTCACTGTTTCTGTCAGGCTGCCCCAGCCCGTGTTTTTCTGTACTCTGCCACAAGTTGTGTTTGTCTTGCAACTTTTTCATCTCATAATGCAAGTGAATTTTCGGGACAAGCTATAAATTAGCTCCTCGTTTTCCTGTGAGCTTTGTATGTACAACTCACAAAGCTGTTTTTGCTTGAACCATGGTAGCTGGACAGAGCAGTTTGTTTAAACTTGAAGTTAGGATTAGCTCAAATAATTACAAATGGCAAATGTTATGTTAAGCATGGTGTTAAGAAGCATGGGCGAGGCACAGTGGCTCATGCCAGTAATCCCAGCACTTTAGGAGACCAAGGTAGAAGGATCACTTTAGCCCCAGGAGTTTGAGACCAGCCTAAGCAGCGCAGCAAAACCTCATCTCTACAAAAATATCAGAAATATTATCTGGGCATAGTGGCATACACCTATAATCTCAGCCACTTGGGAAGCTGAAGCAGAAGGATCATCTGAGCCCAAGAGGTCAAAGCTGTGATTTGTGTCACTGCACACTAGCCTGGGCAAACAGAGTGAGGCCTCGACTCCAAAAAAAAAAAAAAAGCTGTGTGTCAGACATTGTGCGAGGCTCCAGGGACTGGGATTCCCTGCCCTTCTTTAACTCCTTGTCTGCTGGGAGCCAGATGAGCTCCCCAGCAGTAACACCAAGAAAAGCTAAGATCTAAAGATGTCTGATTTTGCCTTGGAGCAAAGGTCACACTTTTTTTTCAAAAGGAGTATTTATTAAATAATAGGTCTGTATTATTACAGTTTTAGAATATATTGTTAGGTAAAGTATAATACAATATATAACTAAAAATAAAATCCCTTAGCTATCAATATTTGGCTAAATCAAATGACATTAAATTCTGTTTAATTAGATCTTGATTCTTTTTTTAGTCCCCAGGAAAATTTGGTCTCTATCCCTTACTTACAGTTTTTGGAAAATGTTACAGTCCCAAGTACTCTGTGCTATACAGTTTCCTAATGAGCTGTTTTTAGCTCAAATATGAATGTAGCTAATGCCTTTGTTAAAATTTTGAGAACTGCTGGACTCTCCCTTTTATTCCTTAATCTTTCAGAATGGAAATCATGGTGGTATATCTTTCCTTTCAGAGTCTTGCTCTGATTTCTTCTCGGCTGTGAAATGCCTGTCTTTTTCAGGATACTACTCGCTTTCACTCTTCCCATCAGTATTCTTTTGCATTGAGTTATTCCTCCCTTCAACCTCTAGGAGCTCGATGCTTTTAACAGTCTTGTCTTTTTACTGGTAAAAAACTGGTTTTTATTTTTAAACAAATAGTTTTCCTCCTTTCAAATGCTTGAAAACACAGTCCCTCTGTATACTCTTGCTTGCCTGCCTCATGTTCCTCATTCTTCTAAGTAGTAATCTGATTTATATTCATGTCATCAGTTTACTGGTGTATTCAGGTTCTACTTTTAGTTCTTAGATCTGCTTGACTGATCAACAAATTGTGCTCTCTCAGATTTCCTTTGCTGTTGGCATTGAGTTCATCTTATCATCATTGTGTCTCTGTTTCTATGTTCTCTAGGGATTTGGTTGACTTAATAGTAGATGATCTGTTTTTAGACTTAATCATTCTGTTCTTTCGCTAAGGAATTTATTTTTGTAGGTATGACTGAATCAAGTAAAATTTCAAAATAAATGTTCTAAAAAGATAAGCAATTCCAAAAGCTAATCTTAGGTATATTTAAAGTATTTGAATTATTTAGAAAATTATATTACTCCTCTAGTTTTATAATCTTTATGTACGAAATGTAGAGTCACTGATTTGGTACAGTTATTGTTAAAACTTCAGAATGTTTCTGTTTATGAGCTGTAAATCTCATAGATACCTTAAAAGTGTTTTGGAGTGTTTAGCTTGTAGTTAATCATATATAGTATAAGTTAAGCAAGGTGTTAAGAAAGCCACTTTGTTGCTGCCGTTTTGTGTATCTTTATACAGACAATTCACTCTTTCTGGGGGTGGGGACTGAGTTGCAGGTTATGGTTTCTAAGACTGCCAACCTTGATAACATATGTGCTAGCCACTGCTTCTGAAGAGTGTCACACAGGTTGATTATCCCTAATTCTATCCAAAACTTTCTGAGTGCCAGTATGCTCAAAGGAAATGCCATTGGAGCATTTCAGATTTGGGACCAGATTAGGGATACTCATCAGTTATATATTTGCAAATATTCCAGGATCTTAAAAAATCTGAAATCCAAAACACTTTGGATAAGGGAGACTCAACCTGTAATATCAAGTGAGTATACATGAAAGCCTGTAAACCCAGAAACCTATGTAGATAATTGTTCCTGTTTGTGGTGACCACATAAAGCCTGTTTTACATTTGGAGAGTCTGTGCTTTTAGCTGTGAGTTAACTAAGCAAAATAAATAACTTTTTTCCTGCCTTACAAACTTATCAAAGCTAAGTTCACAAAGCTTGAAGGTCTTATTTATTCTTTGTGCCTCACATTATCAGTAACTTGACAAATTGAAGGTACTCTAACCTTCACTTAAAAACAAAACTGGACATTTTTAATTATCCTAAATGATTCGTAGCCTTTAGTCAAGGCCAATCTGTATTTAGGTGGATCAACAGCTGCTGATAAGGTTTAGGTATAGAAAAGACCTTTCTGCGATCATAACTTCTTTGTTTCCTTTCTGATAGAGACAGTGCACAATTTTACATCCTGAAAGAGCAACTGCACACTTAATTCGGTGACTTGATTAAAAGAGCAGGTCTTTTGGACATCTTGTTCTTCATGGCAAGATTTTTTTTTTTTAATCCCTGAAAAAGACATTGTGTTGGAAGCTGATTTAAAGCTGCGACAGTCTTCAGGAATGAGTAAATGGATAGGAGAACTTGGCACTGTACATTTAAGGGAATAAACAACTTGCTTGTTTGAAAGTGCTCTCGTTTCTGACTACCCTACAAGGTCTTTGTGTGTGTCATGTTCTATTGCATCATCAGAGTTTGGGCCAGTGAGATTTCCTCATCAAACTCAGAAAAAAGGAATATCTGCCATAAAATAGTCATCATAAACATTAACTTTAGTCTGAATTTCAACTTTTCCCCATTAAGTCTGTGGCTTTTAATTAAATCATATGTCTGTTATAGGATATATTTTCTTGCTTTTACATTGCTGGTTGCCTAAATAACAGTAGATCACTGACATTCCTTCAAGTAGCATAATAACATTATGACTAAGGAAATTTATGGGTAAAGAATTATTTTAATTGGAGTTGTATTAGGAATGTAAGGGTTCATTTGGTTTAGTGAAAGATATATATACTTAATTACTAAAATATTTGGTACAATTTTAAGTAGAAGAAATCTTTTACCCAATTGAAGTAATTGGACTTTAAGTTTTCATTGGTGCTGTCAGGTAGAAGTTATATGGTTAATATATTTATTTTAAAATAAATCTTTGCCTATATGAACAAGAAAACTGATATGAGAGTATCTAATAATAGTAGACATTGTTCCTAAAATAAATTTCATTACTATTCCTTAACTCTTTGTACTTTTGGGGGGGGCTGGAATCTGATCAGCAATAATAGCATTTCTTGAAGCAAATTATTATTTCAAGTTTTTTCTTTCCCCCCCCCCCAGATAATGGATTCATACCCGATTCACTTCTAGAAGATGTGATGAAGGCATTGGACCTTGTTTCAGATCCTGAATAGTAAGCTAAATAGAAAGTGTTATTTAGCCAACTCAAAAAGATTTCATTAGGTTTAAGGCACTTTGTACATTTTAGCCATTTTATTATCAAAATCTACATATTCAAAGCATAACAATTTATATAAAGATTTTGGAAGAAATCGAACTAGTTCAATTTATAGCAGAGACTTGACCTATTTTAAATGTTCTTTTCCCACCCTGCTTTAACGAAAAAAATGCAAAAAATATAGCTTTTTATCTTTAAACTTTGAATACAGTTTTTTCTCTTTGCAAGACTTTTCCATGTCTTAAAATGTTATATATGTCTATAGTAGCTTCAGTGAAAGTAATGATAGTTCTTCATAATGTAGATATTGCTAGATGCCGTACTTAAATAACCAATAGGCCTTTGACTTTCCCTCTTTAAAATGACCTGATACATTAAACATTTGTTTTTCTTTTCTCTATGTTGGGATACAGAAAACCTTAATAAGTTCTCCAGGTGATTTTAATGCAAAAAAACATTAAACGTTTCTAAATTATTAGCCTTTGACTTGAATGTCCCCTCTCAGGGTACATAAAAAGATTGCTGGTAATTATACAGGCCAAACATGCCAGTGCAGATTTTTCAAAAATGTTTGTTTCCTGAGGTTTTCCATTCAAATTGCATGAAAAGCAAATAAAGACTATAGACTGAAATATGCTCAATCAATTGAGAAGTGATATTCAGGAATCACAACTGCCTCCTTCCACGTCTTCATAGAGCGGTAGACTAGACAATAAATTACATATTATTGTGGGAGGAAGAAAAGGAGACTGCATTGTCTGCTCAAATAGAAAAATACCAGGCAGAAGACATCCAACAAATTACCATTGCACAACATGTGTCAATAAACCTGCAATGCATGCTGGTAACTGTTTCACATGTTAGAAAAATATGAGATATAAAATTTTGGTTGTTTTATCAAAACTAAGTTCCTCCATGTCCAAAATTTCATTATAAGCCAGATATCCATACAATAAAATAATTGGTTCCAGTGCTATACTATTTAATATGAGGTGATTTGTTTTTCACTATCTAGTTAAAAAGTGCAGTCGAGTTGCTGGTAGGTGAGCTGTGAGTTGTCTCCGAGTGCAAAGGGCTAATTAATTGATCTGAAACCTTTGCAAGTGTCTGCTGTATATTGCAGAATATAGTTTTTCAGTAATGCCTTAATATCTTGTCATTGTCTTCATTCTCACTGTTACGTTTTATGCATTATTACATCTACAACTTCTTTCATGGATTTGGATTCTTTAGTTATCATCCATGAGAAAATAACTCTCTTGTCAAGTGGATACGTGTATTGATCAAATATGGAAATAAAATCACCTAGGATCTATACTACTTTTTTTGGGGCATAACTTTTTTTCCTTCTGCAAGTTTTTTCTGACAATGAAAGCTTACAAAACAATGAAAAAATTCAGCAAAAGTAACAGGAAACATTGGCATACACAGTTTTTAGCATTTGGTCTCATTCTGTTTTTAAATGAGTTCAGGTATGCTTTCTTTGAAAGTATTCAGGACATACAAACATTTATAAGCTCATTACATTTGAATTAATATATCTCAGTCTTAACTGCATAGAGCTATGATTTTATTCATTCTCAATAGTTAGACATCGTTTTCAGCTTAAAGAGGAGAAACTCAAAGAGAATTGAACTGGTTCAATAAATGGTATATTTTTTCCAAACTGGCTTCCAAGTAGACCATCTTGTTGACACTGCTTTAATTTACAAAAGAGAATTGAACTCAAGTAATTTTGGTTACTGATGATTTTTAGACAGGGATGAGGAAAAAGAAAAAGTTAATTTTTTTTCAAATTCTTACAAAGCTATATATCATCTACCTAATTTTCCTTGTTTCATCAGGATGTATAGCATACTTTGAATTGTAAAGTTAGTGTAATTGATTCAGATTGTTTTTCTAGAAGTAACTGAAAAATTGGACTGGGTTATTAACTTTGTATTTTGGCCTAGTCACATTTATATTGTAGTATGTGATGGCCCTATCACAAACTAATAGTGTCATACTAAGGATTTACTAAATATATTAAATATAATGCAACCTTGCCTTCATTTATTTCATGTCATAGCCTCTTGGCCTTATTCAGAACCATTGAAATGTCACATCTTTTGTGTAGTACACTTAAAAGAGACATCCTGGCTATAGAATTAATTATGGCCATAGGACCACTCAGGCATCTCTAGAGCCAGTACTGCATGTCACTTAGCAGTATGGCCCAGAGTTTCCAGGAGACAAGGCTACCTCAGCACAGGTCCAGCTTTCATAAACCTTCAAACAAAGCTTGCTCTTACAAAAATAACTTAAATTCCTTTTATAAGGGAGCTGCTTGGTTACTGACCTAGACTGAATACAGGTATAAGAAACAGGGAGGGATGGATCTGCCAAACTCTGTGACAGTGTCTAGACTCATCTTTGATGCAAATCCCAAGGTAAGAAGTTGCCCCTGGGAATTTGGTTAACCAGAATCACCTGGAACCCCCAAACACAATACTTCGCATGTTGTGTATTTATATTATAGACTATGGGTATATTTAACTTAGCATTTATAGCTTGAGATAAAGAAAACTTTTCTGAAAAGACCATTTTCATTATTAAGACCCTTCCCAATGCAGTTTATTTTTCTCTGTCTTCATTCTAGTCACACATAACAACACCTATTCCCAGCTTAGGTACACTTACATAGTAAAGGCCATGCAAAGCCCTATTCACTTTAGCCTGCTGCTGGACCAACAAAGGATACTCCACTAACAGTCATTCACTATGGGTTAGTTCTTTGAGAATTATATTACCTCTTTAACCTTCAAGTTACATTGTCTTAAGAGTTTTAAGCCTCTATCTCATTTAGTTATTGAAAGTAAGGTTTTTAAGAGACATTTTTGATTATCTGATATACTACTGCTTTTTGACACTGTTTCCTTTTCTCTTTGGGGCTTGAAATAAACTTTTTTTAAAGTTAAATGCCTCATTTGATTGTTAAATTCAGCCATACCTATGAAGCAAAGAGCATGTGCCTTTGGGAAGCTACAAGCCTGTTTATAAGCCTTGGTTTTTAAATTACCTAATAAGGAACAATATTCCAAAGTCATCGTCATAATTTAAATTTTAAATAGTAACAGATTACTCTAGTTTAAAAATAACCAAGTGTTGGCAAATTAGATGTCATTCCTGTGTATTTGTCATTAGGGTTCTAAAAAGAGCAGCTCTTTGAATTTTTGGCAGTCGAATGTGTTATAGTACCCATAATTTAATATGAAAGAAGAAAAATAAGCTTTCTTTTTTTCCTTTGGTATCCACTGTTTTTCTTTCTTTCTCCCTATAGTATAAATCTCATGAAGAATAAATTAGATCCAGAAGGATTAGGAATCATATTATTGGGTCCATTTCTTCAAGAATTTTTTCCTGATCAGGTAACATAGTTGAGGAAATATATTTCTTGTTTTGTTCTATTGGGATAATCACCTGTGATTGTTTCAGCATTTTGTCTACTTCTTTAAAATGTTCTAACATGCAGATATGAAATGAGAAAACACTATTATGTAAAGACCTTCCCAGACAGAGAGGACAAATGGTATGTGTGTTTCAATATAGTAATGTAGTGCTTTGTGGGGGCAGGGGCACGGGGGGCAGAAGATCGTGCATACACCAGTCTATGCACATAATGATGAAGCAGATAAAATTCAAAAGTACATGGAAAAAAAGAGAGATTCTTTCTCCACTCCCACCTCCATTTTTCTTCTCTCAGGAAAGTATTGTTAATAGATTGGTATATATATGTTTAAAACTTAAAATACTGAAAAGAATGTGGAAGTGACTGTAGGGAGAAGGAGCTCCCACTAGCAAATCTAAGAACCAGGAGAATTTCACTTGAGTGGAAGAAAAGCCTTTATGTGGAGCTATGCTGTTTTATATTGAGGCATGTCTTCCATTTGGCTTTGATAAGTATTCCTATAGAATAGCATAGGAATCTGTGCTAGTCTCAGTACATTTAAATTATATCTGTGTCATTGGCATGCCAATTCTATATCCAACACCTGTCTTTTCTTCTTTGTTTCTTATCTAAGTAAAGGACTTTACCAGTAAATCGAATTATTTAGCTAGATAGTATCATGGTCATTTCATCAGATATCAATATGGTTTAAGCTGAAGTTAATAGTTTCAGTAGAAATGCCCATTTCAATTCATGCATTGACTCTTAGAAAAATTATTTAAAAGGACAGAGGAGAAATTTCAAGATGAAATTATTAAAATTCAGGATTAATGTTAATTTTATGTCTCAGATTTAAGTGATCTTTAACAGAGTAGACAGAGTGATTGGCAGCCAATTCTGGTTATTAAAAAAGAAAAAGTGGGCAAACCCCTTGGGTCCCCTCCTGCTCTGGGTGCTTTTCTGTCTTCTCAATAAATCCTACTTTCTCACCAAAAAAAAAAAAGAAAGAAAGAAAATGGTATTTCCTAAACCTATACTTATCTGTTGTGGTTTTTATGAGTAAAGTGAAGTAAAATTCAAAAAGTAACTGAAAATAATGCAGTATATGCTGTCATACTACTAAAACTTTGGTAAATGCTTCATGAAAAATTAGATATTATTTTCTGACTTTATTAGAAAGACTCTGGGGTGTGATCTTCCATTTGTTCACATTCCAACTACTCGGGTTTTCTTGAAAGTTTTTTTGGAATCTAGTATGTTTTAGATATCTTGATAAATATTTATTAAGTTGCAGCATTTTACTCATAAGCTTTGGAGCAATAATACTAATCTTACTCACAATTACTACATTTCAAGGCTGCTATGAGAAAATTTGATGCAAATTATTTATTAGTTATGAATATAATAAAAATAAATATTATATTTGTTTTTCATTTAACTTGGGGAAGATTTTGAAAAGTGTTTGGGAAGTATAAAAGTGATACAGTTACCAGCTCTTTTGGAAGCATATAGCTTACAGTGAGTTAATTATGTGATGCTACTTATAATTATTATAACAACATATTCGTTTAAAGAATTAATACTTTAATTATAGTATTCTTTGAGATAATAAAAGAGGGTTCTAGTCCTCTCCTCTTTGGCCTATAACAGACATTTCCACTTGGTTGTACTGTTTGTTCCCTCTGAGTTCACCTCTGAGTGCTTTCTTATTCCCTGCTGTTCTGATCACACTCTCCCCATAGATATAAGTGAGCCTTGTTTGTCTCATTGTGTCTGTATAGTTCATGCTTTTTTCTCAACCAAACATGTGATCCTGCTCTTGGTGACTTTTAGAGCAGTGGGTTCTCAGATTGTAGGCTCCATGAACGTGTTAGAAGTGGAAATTTTCAGCGTTCTCCCTAAACTCAGTGAATCAGAACCTTTGGGGCTGGGGCACAGCAGTCTGTTTTAACAAGGCCTGCAGGTGATTCCAGTGGAGGCCTGAGAACAGTGGCTTTACACTTAGTCCCATCCTATCAGAGCTGAGACTCTGTATCACAGATCTCTTCTGATCATGGCCCACATCACTTTCTCTGTAGCTACAAAATGCACAGTGACCCTGTCACTCATTTTGACCATTAGTCATATACTGCCTTGTGCCCAACAGATCAAATATAGTGGTAATTCACTAAATACTTATTTCATCAACTACAAATAAAGTTCCACAACTGGAGTCAGAAGGACAACCAGGAAAATGTTTTTATAATTTTGGTAATCTTTGCAAACACTTCAACTAGATGCCGTAGAAGAGCATCTCTTTGATGTGAGGTAGAGGCAGAAGCAGGGGGGGAAAGTGGGAACATTCATTAGCTTTTCAAGACAATTTGTTTAGAATAAGAGCAGCAGAAGCATCTCCCATTTAGTAAGTGTAGACCATACACCAAGTACTATGTGTCTCGTAATTTCAGTACTGTTTTTAACCCCATGTTGGTAATGGGGCAACTGAGGAGTAGAGAACTTAAAATTATTTAAGGTCATACAAGTAATAGTAAATGGCTGATTCAAGAGTCCAACACAGGTTTGTCTAACCCTAGAGTCTAAGCACTTTCCCACTGTTACTCTACCTTTTGTTGGTATTTCTGTATTTTATGCCAATTGTTAATTACTGGAAATAGAGAATATAAATTGCATTCAGTTATAAGAAAATGTTTCTTTAAGTTAGAATAGCTTAACTCTGACAATCAAGAGCCAAGTTATTTATTTAAGTAACTAATTGCATTGGCTCATGTATACATCTAAGAAGATGATCAATTATTGATTTTTCTATTTTGTGTAAGGCATTTTGAGTGGGATACAAAAAGTAAGAGCTTAGATTTTAGTTAGGAATACAAGACATGAAAAGTCAAATACAGCTCAAAAATTAAAGTCTTTCAAAGTGGCAATAGAAGAGATGTTACAAAGTAGTACTGTCTGAATTTCTCAGTTATTTAGAGGATTGTTTTAAAGGTTCCAAAGTAGTAAAGAACCCAACTGGTGTCTTCTGGGAAAACTTTACAGAAAAACTAAGATGTGATCCATGTCTGGAAAAATGAGAAAGGAGGAAGGAGAGTAGGACATTTTAGAAAGGAGTTAAAAAAAATCATGAATGTTCAAAGAGCCAACAAAAGGTCTTTTCACAGGAAAATGAGTCATATACTTGTCTAAAAACTTCAGAAAGGTGAGTAACTGGAGATAAGACTGAAAAGGTAGATTAAGTCCTGTGTTATTTCAGGATTCATGGTGGTAAGTCACAGGAAACCTGAACTGGCTTAAGTGAGGAGAAAATATATGAACAGGAGAAGTAGCTCAGACAAATTGAAGGTGGCGCTTGGAGCCTTAAAGTCTAGTGCAGGGGCCCTGAACACTACCAGGAGTCTCTCCACCTTCCATCTTCTCTCTCTAAAGTGGCTACGTTCTCTCAGCCCATCTTCTTCTAGGATCTGAAGCCACAGTTGCCAACAGCTCTCTTCCCTTTGTTCCAACTGGAAAAACTTCTAAGGAGAGACTCTGGCCCAGCTTGGGTCACATGCCCATCCCTGTATCCATCAGACATGGCCGGGAAGGTCGACCAAGGGGATAGGCACAGGCAGATTCGGCCATGGGACCTGAGGGGAAGTCACTGGGAACCAGGCACCTTCTGGGGCCAGAGCAGGAATGCAAGGTTAAGTGAGTTGAACTTGATCTTTAGTTAATTGAAAAGCAAAGTTAAGACAAGTGGGAATAACATGATTCATTTTTCTGTTTGTGACTTAGGGATATTCTTTCTTTACTGAATATTTTTATAATCTCTTTAAGCACTATATTTGTGTTTTAACTTCTCATAATACTCTCTTCACTAATCACACACTGACAATATTCAAATATATTATGGGATTTTTTTGGAATGGAACTCTTTACCTAATTCAATACTGTGAATCAAATTGGAATTATTGGTGTGTGTATGCTTATGGTCTGAGTAAAAGTGATACTACTGCTCTTACGTATTTATTGAGAGCAACAAGTTATTTATAAAGAGAAAAGGCAAAGGTTTTTTTGAAAATATTTGTTTTAGAAGCTTGTCCTTAAAAAAATGACAGTGATATATGTACATAGTTAAAGACGTAAAGTAAGCTAGTGCAGAAGAATGTATAATGGAAATCAATCTTCCCTACTTTCCAGTATCTTCTTTAGAGGCAACTATTTCAGCTTCAAGGCTTTCTGGTAGTTAACTCAATAAATCTAAGCTTTTTGTTTTACCAAATGATTCTCCAGTCAACAGATTGGGACTTAAGAAATTTGCATTTTACTGTCAATTGCTAATTAGAAATTGTCTGATATAAAGATATAATTTAAAGTTTTAATAGTATTTTATTTATAATAGGGCTCCAGTGGTCCAGAATCTTTTACTGTCTACCACTACAATGGATTGAAGCAATCAAATTATAATGAAAAGGTAGGATAATTCCATAGTAATTTGTCTTTAACTGGGTTGATGAAATAAATATATGTGTATAACCACGGTTGATTGCCAGTCAACTGCTACCTAAGGATTATTCCATGAGTCTCTTAAAACTGATCATCTTTCCATTTGACCAATATTTACTGGTGTACACTGCAGATCTGCATTGGACTTCAGAGCAATAGTTTCACCATGACAAAGTAACTACATCTGCATAAATATTGTTACCCTTGACTATGCAGTGTTTAAATCAACATTATAGTTCATCCAGTGAAGGTTGTTATTGATCCATTTAAATGAAGAAAGGGGTAACAGAGAGATTGATTGGTAAAAACACTTTAAAGGGTTAAAATAAATAACAATGGCTATGAGCTAACATTTATTGAGCATTTGCCAGGAATTTTGTTAAGTACTTTGTTTTATCCTAAGTTTCACACCACCTTATGAAGTAAGTATATTCTGTATATTCCCATTTTACAGAGGAGGAAACTGAAGCACAGAGAGGTAAGCAAATGGCCCCAGTCAAGCGCCAGGAGGTAGCAGAACTGGGGATGAAACTTAGGTAGTCAAGTTCAGAACCACGCTCTGAACACTGTGCTGCCTTCCTTTGTGCACCATTAACAAAAGCACCAGGTGATTCACTGCCAGGTGGACTCACCTGGTTTACAGCAAAAGTTTGGTTTCACCGATTCTCCCTTTTTGATTAAGTGTTCGCTTTGGGTACACATATGTTATGTTTGTTACGTCTGTGTTTATTCAAGTAACAGTCACAGCAGATATAGCTAATACTGGAAGGAATAATGCCTAATGTGTCTTTTTAATTTGATCTACCCATGCTGGTTTCATAGGTATCTAAATTGAGGATGACTACATAAAACAGATCATAATGTAAATTAAATACATAATTTTAGTTAGACCAAATTTATAAGGCTAAAACTTACTTTTTGTAACAGAATATAAATTAGACATTTTGTTAGCTCCAAAGATCTTTTCACTAGAATATAATTGAAATATATAGCAAAGAATATAAATTGTCAAAAAGAAAACTGGGATCCTATTTCCCAAAGTGTGGTAATGAGTGTTTAATCTATAGTTTGAAGTTTGTACAGCCATGTATTAGGAAGAAATTTATATAGTCACTATTCACCAACACAATCCCTGCAAGGTAGTTTAGTCAAATATTGTCCATATTTACAGATGAGGCATCTGAGACAGGGAGATTAAGTGACTCACCCAGGGTCACACAGCAAGTCATGGCAGAGCAGGGATTGGAACTGAGTTCCTGATTCCCAATCCTGTCCTTGGTCTGCTTGGCCACGCTACCTGTGTATAGTAAGTTTACAAATCATGCTTGTGGCAAGCGTCTGACAAACTAACAAAAAGATAAGAATAAAAGGTGAAATATTAACATGACAGTAGTATTTAACAGCTGTAAAGCAAATCATGTGTGTCATAGAGTCGCAGAAGTATAGCATATTGAAGTTATTCGGGAGCTAGAAATACAATAGGCCGCATAGTAAGGTACTGTTAAAAATAGCCAAGGTGCCGGGCTCGGTGGCTCAGCCCGTAATCCCGCGCCTTGGAAGGCTGAGGTGAGTGGATTGCCTGAGCCCGCGGGTTCGAGACCCACCTGGGCAACTTGGTGAGACCTCATCTCTACAATAAATAAAAAATTAGCCGGGCATTCTGGCGAATCAGAAGACTGAGGTGGAAGGATCACCGGAGCCCAGCAGATTGAGGCTGCGGTGGCCGGGAGCGGCCACTGCACTCCAGTCTGGGTGACAGAGTGAGACTCCAACTCAAAAAAAAAAAAAATAGCCAAGGAGAACAGACCAAAGGAGAACGCTGGAGAGTGGGATGGAGTCTGAGGATCTGGCAGCAAAGACTAGTTGAAGCCACTGGAGTACATCACAGGATCTTACCAAGCATTTCTGCTCTAATGCTGTGAGCATGCAAAGTTCTTTGTAAAAAATAGAGCCTGTTGTATTTGTTAAGTGCAGTAACTTGAGTTATATTTCTTGTAGTATAACTTCAGAAAAGGCCATTTTGCTTTGGGGAATTGAAAAGCAGGAGTTATAGTTAATAATATATTCATTTAATCAACACTAGATACTAGTATATTAACCAAAATAAATATGAAAAAATATGTATTTCACATTAAGGTATATCTTTAGAGTGTCCTGAAAAATGAGTAGGTTTATGAAACCAAATGATATCTAGTAATACAACATTCAATTTTTATATTTAATGTGTTTTTAAGGGAGCTGCCATTTAAGCCTATTAAAGTTGTTACTTTTGGCTCCTTGGTCAAATAACTGTTGACATTTATTTTGTAAGACCATAATTACCATCCTTGTATCAGCCAGTTAATGTGTAGGAATAATTATACATACTTTTTAAGAAGGCATTCTATATCTGTTCCTTTTAAATTATACATAGTTGAAATTTATCTTGTTACAAAAGAAATTAATGATTGAGGAGTGCTTTAATGTCCACAGTGAGCCATGGTAGTGAGTTAGGATTTTTGTTGGTGTGTTATGTTTAAAATACTTTTAAAACTTTTTCATTGTAAGAAATTAGAATAAAATTTTTCCTGGTATCCACCTGCCAGTTTATGGTTTATGTGCTCATTGCCACTGCATTTAAAGTACCTGGTTAGTTTTGGTCTGTCAACTCTTTCTACTATTTGCTTTCTATTTCTATCCTGACATCCTTTTTAACTTTTCCTCCATGACTTTTCATACTTTACAAAGTGTACCCATGAACTGCATTTCAGAAGTATTTAATACCATAATAGCAAATTCCGTTGACAAGCATGAAAACTGTTTTCATCTCTGGAATTCAGTACTGTAATTAAAAGAAGGTAAAATCCTCCTCAGAATATACAGCTATATTTCTAATAGCTTTCCATTTCATGGGGCAGTGAGTGTCCAAGTGCCTCAATATTAATGCAGTAGGATCTATCACATATAACCACAATAATTTAAAATTTCTTTCATGATATATATCATTTGAAAAATGATCTTTTACAGTAAGTCCCCAATATATGAACCTTCAAGTTGCGAACTTTCAATGATACAAGCATGCGTTTGCATCTCCAATCATATGTTAGTTCACATATCTGGCATACATTTTCACTTGCATGCATCCTCTACAAGTGGCTGTGTTTTTGTGTAATTTATAGTACTGTAAAGTACAGTAGTACAATATCTTTATTCAAGCCCAGGATGTCTGGAAGCAAACGTAAAAGCAGTGGCAATGTGGCTGGTACTGTCTAGCCAGATGTGTTAGTTGGGTACCTACGCTAACTTTGTTAAACTTATGAACAAATTGGGCTTATGAATGCACTCTCAAAACAGAACTCGTTTGTATGTAGGGGACTTACTGTATTAGAAACAGTCTATGTAAGTTTTACGAATCATACTGTTTTAAAATCATGATCTTGAACTTTAAAAATCACCTGATCAGCTGGCAATAAAATTTGTATCACCATCTCATTTATAAATTTATTTCAGTATCAGCTGAAATATCAATATCAATATCAGTAAGCAGCTATTCTTGTGTATAACTTCTATCAAAATGTAAAGTTCTGCATGAAATAGTATGTAATACCTTATTTGCTAGCCTATAAAAACTGTTTGCATCCTATATAAGAATTTGCTAAGAATATCAATTGACCTTGGTGGCTTTGTCATGTTCAACAGGTCATGTATGTAGAAGGGACTGCAGTTGTTATGGGTTTTGAAGATCCCATGCTGCAGACAGATGACACTCCTATTAAACGCTGTCTCCAAACCAAATGGCCATACATCGAACTACTCTGGACCACAGACCGCTCTCCTTCACTAAACTAATTTGCCTAAATATTTATAAGGAAGATCGTAATAACAGATGTTGAAAGAGGGATTCAAGACTGGCAATTGGCTAAATAAGCTTAACACTAGCATCATTGATTAACTGTAAATAACAGAAACACATTTTCAGTGTTTAAGATACATTAAATTATTCTAAAGTTTTATGTTAAAGATTATCCTGTTTTAACCCTTTGTGTGAAATTTACTAGCAAAATTAAGCTTTCAAAGTTCATCACTTTTGCAGTCAAGTAATTGGTGATTTACTTATCAAGTTACAGACCTAATACTATAGAATTTGTATATTGAGTATCAAAGTTATTTATAAACTTCTACTTAGGGGTTTAATTTTATTCAGGCATATTTTGCTGTTTGAATGATTCTGACCTGTAACGTATCAACCTCCACATTGAAATTCAGAAGAGTTAATTTTTGTTATTTCTTTTCTGAAATTTGTTTTTTGTTAGAAATATTGATAAATAACAAATTGTCAGCCCAGATCCTTTGAGAATTGACTTAACTCTGGCATGTTTACAACAGTAGAAGCTCTAAGAGAACATTACCATTTATTTCACAGGCATATAGGGAATGTATTTTATAAAATGATAGAAAAGAGAATCTGATAGTCTTAACACTGTTAACTTTTACTGTATTGCCAAATACACTTTTCCAAATTTGTCCTAACAGCCCTGTAAGCCAGCTTTCTTTTATATTTATAAATGTGATAAATGCATGAGAGCATCTGTTATTACATTAGTATATTGAATTATTTATTATGATCCTAGTTCATGGCCTAAATAAACACTTTTTTCTTTAACTGTACCCTTGCATTTTTTATATTAGTGGGTCAAAATAAGTACTACTTGTAAATGTTTCTCTCCAGCAGCCCTGAGAACACAGTATACAACAAAGCCCAATCGACTCACACAGGACCTTGAATAAGGGACCAGAGCCTGTGCTTATAAAGAGCTCTGCCGACTTGCTCAGCCAGCCAGCCAGAAGCATGGAGAACCTAGGTGGCTGCTGTCTAGACGAGTGAGCCTCGTCCCATTGACTTTAGAGAGAGAGATGCTTTATTCCGATAGGTTTGTTGCCCAGCAAGTGTTTGTTTTTTGTTTTTTTGACAGAGTCTCACTCTGTCACCCAGACTGGAGTGCAGTGGCACGCTCCTGGTCACCGCAGCCTCGACCTGCTGGGCTCCGGCGATCCTTCTGCTTCGGCCTTCCGAGTAGCCGGAATTACAGGCGTGTGCTACCACACCCCGCTTGCCCAGCAATTTGAAATCAGAACATCCAGAAATTTTTTCTTGCCTTCACTTGTGAAGTAGTCAATTGTTTAGTATCCCCTTATACATTTCAGAACTGAATGCTGCCTTCAGCTTTGTATTTCCTTTGTGAATCTCTGAGACTTTATTCATATACAACTATAATACAATAATTAAGTAGATTATAAGATAGAAAAAAGTGGCATGAGATTTTATATGTAACTTCTAGTAACATCCTGTTCAGGAGTATGATACTAATGACTAGAATTACAGCTGTAAAATGTCAGTGTTTTCGTTCTAATCTTGGCTACTTCCAAATATATATAAAATACATTATGCTAGAACTAATTTCTCAAATTCCAGTTTCATAATCCCAAAATCTATGTGAAACTCACTTCATAATCCTAGATTCCATAATGATGATGAAAAAGCATAGATTTTCTCATACACATTGAGACTACAAAATAGAACAGTCTTCTTACTGTTGCTACATAAAAATCTGTCCTAAAACTTCACGGTGTAAAACAATCATATTACATTCACATATATGTCACTCAGGAGTCCAGATAGGGCACACTGGGATGAATGGCTTTCTGCTTCCCATCCTGAACTCTCAGTGGCAAGATTTAGCGCCCGGGGGCTAGATCATCTGGAGGTGTCTTTGCTCACATCATAGACATGACTGGGCCCTTAGCTTGATACCATTGACAGATGCAGAACACTACATCAGATAACCATGGGCACACTTTCTTACCACATGCACGTGGGCCACTGACCAAAATAGATTATACACTGCAATTAAAGCAAGTCAAGGAAATCCCAAAAGAATAGAAATTAAGTAGCACGCTTCCAAATAACCCAGAGGTCAAAGAGAAATTGCAGTGGGAATTAGAACTTATTTTTTACAATGATAATGAAAATAAGTCATGGCAAAAATTTGGGGATATAATTAAAGCAGTACTTAGAAGGAAATGTACAGCTTTGAAAAATACTGTATATTAGAAAAGTAGAAAGTTTAGAAAGTGGAAATCTAAACTTTCATCCCAAAACAACAATCCCAAAATAAAGGGAAGTAAATAATAACAGAGCAGTATTCACATGCAAAAAAATGCATTTGGACCCCTATCTCACACCATTTGTAAAAATTAAAATAATTGTAAGAACTAACACTAAAACTTCTAGAAGAAAACATAAGAATAATTTTCATGACCTTGGGTTAGGCAACAGTTTATTAGAATACAAAAACACAAATGACAAAATAAATTGGACTTCATCAAAATTTAAAACTTGCGAGTGTCAGAGCACACCATCAAAGTGAAACGACAAACCATAGAATGGGAAAAATATTTGCAAATCATTTCTCAAAAGAATTTGTATACAATATAAAGAATTCACAACAACAATAAAAACTGAAAAATTATTTAGAGAGAGATTTCACCAGAGATGATAAACACATGGAAAAATGCTCAACATAATTGGTCCTTAGGGAAATACAAATCAAACCATGATACACCACTTCATAGTTATTAGGATGGCTAAAATTAAAAAGACAACAGCAAGTGTTGATGAAGATAGGGAGAAATTGGAACCCTCACAATTACATCTGTGGAGATGTAAAATGGTGAAGCCACTTTAGAAAACAGTCTTTACTTCCTCAAAAAGTTAAATACAGAGGTAGCATATGACCCAGTAATCCCAACTCCTTGTATATTACCAAGAGAAATGATGAAAATATTTGCACACAAAACTCATGTGAATGGACATAGCAGCATTGTACATAAAGTCAAAAAGTGGAAACCTATGTGTTCATCAACGGATGGATGGAAAGCCAAATGTAGAACAGATAATCTCTGGTTTAGAATTGTCTAGCTTTCAATTTTGACTTTACAGTAGGCTTGTTGAGGTATTAAATGCCTTTTCAATTTGATGACTTATTTAAAATTTCTGATGAGTTTTTCAGGGTGTAACCCCATCAAAGAATGAATTACACATTATAAGAGACCCTTGAAAGCAGTACGCTAAGAAGAGTCACAAAAGACATGCATAATTCCATTTATATGAAATGTCCAGACTAGGCAAACAGTGAGTAAGCAGTCACCAGGGGTTGGGATGAGGATGGAGTAAGATACTGGTATTGGGGAATGACTGCTGATGTGTATGGAGTTTCTTTTTAGGGTGATGCAATGCTCTAAACTGTGTGATGGTTGCTGTACAATTCTGAATGTACTAAAAGTCACTGAACTGAGAATAAAGGAGAAGCCAAGGAAACAAAGCAGATAGATGAGGGACCCTTCCCAAGAAAAGACGGAATTTATTAAAAAGTGTATTTATTCTAACATGTTTAAACTTCAGTCACCTTCAAAGTACTCTTCATTTGATGAAATATACCTATCAAAATGCTTTTTCCACTCCTCAAAACAGTTTTTGAACTCATCGATTTGGATGCCTTTGAGCGCTGCTGTCGTTTATTGTTTCACCTCTTCCACATTGACAAAATGTTTCTCTTTGAGGACTTTCTTCTTCTGAGGAAATAAAAAGTTCAAGGCAAGATCAGGTGAATAGGGAGGGTGGGGCACAGGGGTCATGGTCATGTTGTTTTTGGTCAAAAACTGGTGGTGAACATTCATCATGATGTGGGTAAATGTACTCATAAATCACCCATCATGAAATGGGCAAACATGTTGAAAGAATCACCAAAAAACATTCATTGTAGCTATACGCAGCCTCTCACAACAACGTTAGCTGATACACTGATGCCAGTGGGTTCCTAGAACACTTACCTAGTGGGGAAAGCCAGTACTACAAGGGGCCCACCCTCCAAAAAATAATTCCAGTTTTTTGGGGGTTGCCCCTCAAATAACATCTGTAGATAGTATACAAAAAGAATCTATACAAATATTTAGAATTCATAAGTGAATTCATCCAATTGCTGGATGTAAGTTCAGTATACAAATAAGATTATATTTTTATAGGCACGAAATAGAAAATTTTTAAAAATCATTTTCAGTAGCACCAATAGCCACCAAAGACCTAGGAATACATACAATAAGCAATGTGCAAAGTTCTACATGGAAAACTAGAAAGCACTGCTAAAAGACAAAGCAATAAATTAGTGGAGGAATATACCATGTTCATAGATTTGAAGATTCAATATTGTGAAGGTCAGTTCTTTCCAAACTGAGATGTAAATTCAATGAATTCCTAATCCAAGTCATGTTTTTTATTTGTGAAGATGATCTGATTTCTTCAATTTATGAAAATGAAAGAGACTGAAAGTAGCCAAGATACTTAAAGGGGAAAAACAAATTTGAAGGATTTAATGTGTCAGATTTTAACTTTTTGTATTAAGCTTCAGTAATTAAATGTGGTTTGGGTACAAAGACAGGTAAATCAATGGAGCAAAATGGTTCAGGAGCAGACTCACAAACACCTGATTGTCAACAAGGCCCAACTAAAGTTAAATAGGAAAAGGATGGGCTTGTCAATAACTAGTGTTAGTATTTGTTTGAAAATAATGGTTCTTAAATCTACTTCATTTTATACACAGAAATTAACGTGAAATGGATAATAATATGAAAAGTAAAATTATAAGTTCTAGAAGTGACCATAGAATAATATTTTGTGATTTTGCATTTAATATTTCTTAAAAAGTAAACAGAAAAAATGTTGTAAAAGGTTGATAGACCAGGTGTAGTGGCTCACACCTGTAATCCCAACACTTTGGGAGGCCAAGGCGGGAGGACAGCTTGAGCCAAGGAGTTCAAGACCAGCCTGGGCAACATCTGGTCTCTACAAAAAAAATCAAAAAATTAGGCAGACCTGTAGTCCCAGCTATTCAGAAGGCTGAGGAGGGAGGATCACCAGTGCCTGGAGGTTGAGACTGGTGAGCTGTGCTCATGCCACTGCACTCCGACCTGGGTGACAGAATGAGACCCCAACTCAAAAAAAAAAAAAAAGTTGATAAATTGGACCTTATTAAGAATTTATATTCATTAAAAGACAACATTAAGAGCGTAGAGAGGCAATATGAGACCAGAAAATGATATCTTCATTTTATATGTATATGAGACAAAGAACAAATATCTAGAATATATAAAGAACTCCTACCAATAAAAAACAAAAAACAAAAAACAAAAACCCAGATTTTAAAATGGGCAAAAGACTTGAATTGGCATGTCACAAAAGAGGAGATCCATATGATCTATAAGCATTGAGATGGTACTTAACTTCATTAGCCATCAAGAAAATGCAAATTAAAACTACAATGAGTTATTTGTCACACTTTCAACCAAATCAGCTAAAATTAAAAGGACCAATCATACAAAGTGTTGGGGACACTGGAAAAACTCATATATAGCTGTTGGGAGCTTAACTTGATGTAATACTCTGGGCAAAGCAATTTAGCCATATTGCCTGAAACTGAATATATCTATACCCCATGCTTCAGCAGCTCCATTACTAAGTTTATAATCAACAGAAATGACTATGTTCACCAAGTCATGTACACACATGTTCAGAGCCATTTTCTTCATAATAAACCCAAACCGGGAACAATAAATGTCCATAGACATATCCTGAGGTAGATGAATTGTTATGTTGTTATGTACTCATACAGTGGACAACTACGTAGTAATGAGAATTAATGGATCTGATGCAAACAACACATGGAAGAATTTCACAGATGTAATTTTAAGCCAAAAAAAAAGCCTGATACAAAAATGTATGTGTGTGAGTTTAATGATGAAAGTCAAGAATTGGCAACACCGATCTATGACAATGGAAATCAAAGCAGTGGTTACCATATCAGGTAGTATTAACTGAGTATACACACCCGAGTATACACATGGTGCAAAGCCCTAGCATGCCACACTAAAGATTTAGGCAATTTTCTGTATAAATTATTGCTAGTGTAAAAAAATCTTGCAACCTTACAAGGAGTGGTGGCATGTGTTAGGCCTCAAGAGGGACCTGGAAATTGCACTTGACACTGAGTTCTTCCCATTATGTTTTCATGGGCTACAGTAAATTCCAATATATTGGTGGGTCCCTGCTACAACCAATTTAACTTTCTCACTTTCTAGTGTAAATATCCACAGTTTCGCAGATATTTCACTTTTTGTACATCAATGGAAATTTATCAACTTTTGTTCCTCAAACATGAAAGATTTTCCTCTAAGTATTAATTTAATAACCTTTATTAAGCAACTTTTATGGATCAGGTTCTGCTCTAAGTACCTGCTATACATCAGTAAATAAAAAATTAGCTATCCATGGTTGGCATACACCTGTAGTCCCAGCTACTTGGAAGGCTAAAACAGGAGGATCGCTTGAGCCCAGGAGTTGGAGGCTACAGTGAGCTGTGTTCATGCCACTTCACTCCAGCCTGGGCAAAAGCGAAAGGCCCTGTTTCTAACGTTTTGGAGTCTTAAAAAAAATTTAAGTAAATAAATAAGAAGTCCTGTCATTTAGATCTTATATTCCATTTGGAAGAGGAAATAAATAATAAACACAATAAGTAAATTACATAAGATGTTCTGTGATAAATTCAATGGAAAGAAATTGAACAGAATGAGAGAGATTAGGTGTGGGAGTATAAGCATTGAGGGAAATGGAGCAGAAAGGGGATTACACATTGAGGGTGGGAATTGTACATGACTTTCTCTAAGAGGTAGAAAGTTTCAAGGTTCATTAATTCAGTACTTCAACAATGTCACCGAGCTGCCAGTGTCTTTCCACATTTAATCTTAGCCTCATCATGTTTGGCTTATATTCAGGTGAGCTCTTATCCTAGTTGCCAGATGCCTGCCATGGTTCCAGGCAACACATCCAGCTGTGACAACCTCCAGCAGAGAGAGAGAGAGCATCCGTCTTTTCCTATATGTCTCTTTTGAGGGAAAGGAAGCCTCCTGGTTGATTTCATTTTGCATTGGCCAGAGTTGGCAACATGCCCAAACCTAAACCAATCACAGTCAAAAATAGAGTCTTGAGAGCCGTTTATACTAATCAGGGTTTACACTAAACTGCCACTGAGGTCACAATTGCTGAGGAATGGATACCCGAAGCAAACAGGATTCTGTTAGCAAGAAAGAGAGAGGAAATGGATTTAGAGACTAGACTCCCCCAAACAAAGGCGTTTTCCTTGGAGCTTGATGTGTGAAATGGCCTCAGGGACATTCTTTTCTCAAGATATATTGATGGCTTTCAAAGTACACATTCATGCCTAGTGGTACAGAGTTTCTATAAGGGAGTGATGAAAAATTTTGGAAGAAGTGCTAATGACTACACAATATTGTAGATGGAATGTATGCCACTGGCTTGTACACATCAAGTGGTTCAAATACCAACTTTGATGTTATTTATATTTCATCAAAATAAAAAATTCATGTGAAAATGTAAAAGAGCTGTGGTAGTAAGGGGTGATTTGTAGGAGACAACAACTTGAAGTGTCCCCTTACACAATCACTGAGAGCAGGTTTTGTCAAAAAGACATATGAGGGGAAGGAAACATAAATTTATGGGGAAAGGAGGTCAAAGAAATAGAGAAACACAAACAGCAAAAACAAATGGCAAAAAAAAAGGGAATAATTAGGGGGGAAATCACACTGTAATAAAATTCAGTACTAGCTCCAACAGTTTGTCAAATATTCCTTTCTCAAAGTCTTTTACACAATTATAGATACTATTTTTTACAATGCATGAACAAATTTCAACCTGAAAGATTGATCCTGAGTGTCTACCTGGGGCTAAATTTAAAATAGAAATGAAATCTAAAATTTAATAAATATAAAATGTAATAGTCACCCAAGTGGCTATTAAACCTGCATCTTTTATCTTTGGACTTGGAAACCTGCCAATCAGAGATCCACAGAACAAACCAATCAGAGATTACCTGCCCTGGCCAATCAGGGCTCAGATGTATCAACTAATCAGGGTTCAACTGTATCAATCAATCAGATCTAAGCAAGTTTCAATTCTTCATTTGCATAAATTGACCTGATTCGAAACCTAGATAGGAATTGCTGCTATAAAATCTGAGCCTTTTTTTTTCTGGACTGCATCTTTCTTTTACATAAAAGGGTGCTTCTTCCCAGTTCACAAACTGTTCACTGTAATAGTCTCTTTTCTCTCAATTTCTGTTCAGAAAACCTTTGTTCATAAGTGTCTCTGAGTCAGTAATTAGGCTTGCTCCAAGGCCATTCAAGAACCCTGTGGTATAATTTTCCCAATTTTACAGGTGGGATACCTGGAATGTAGAAGATGAAAATCATGCCCATAACCACACAATCAGAACATGGCAGCTTGCCTGCCCTCCTATCCTACCCCCTGAATTCCTGAGAACCATCAACATCACCATGCCTTCAAAGACTTGATGCGCACAGCGCAAGGAAAACAAGGACTGATCTCACCTCTGATCACCTCCTCCCATTATGGGTTTGGGCAATTTACTGAAGAATGAGTTCTTTCTGTATATAAAATGGGGCTGAAAATAATATTCATCTTCATTCATTCATAAGAATTCATTGAACACTATTGTACATACTAAACAAGATATTAAGCATAAAACGTTCTAGCACATATGAAATGATCAATAAATGTGTGTTCTCTCTGCCCACCTCTTCTTGACAAAGAAGATGGAATGAGGAAGACACAGAGTTGCCATATGTACCCAGGAGACACTTGTATCAGCACCCAAGTTGATACGAGCCCAAAGTCTGGTAAGAATTTATAACAATTTAATTGAAGAAAAAATACATGCCTGGCTCACTGCCATATAATATAGTATTTATCATATCAGGCTATGTAACTTACAATAAAGTTCTAAGCATGACAAGGATTTTTCTACCATGAAGGTATTTTGATCTGAGTATAAGCCTGAAAGTACAAATATTTTTCTGAACCAGAATTAACACTAAGCATCTCTACTGAAGAACACTAACTCATTCTATCAACACAATGGTTACATTATGCAATAATATTTTTCTCTCTGTCAATTGCACTTCTTTTCTTGTTCTCACTAACTGATGTTACATATTAAATCAATTGACTAATTCTAAACAAATATTTTGAATGAAAAAGCAAATGTGAGCAATTTCCAGCTGTCTCATGGAAGTAAATTAAAACATTTTGTCTATAAATACATCTATAATCATGCTAAAATTTTAGAGGAAATATGACTCTGTCAGAAATCATAGTGCTCTGGAAAAAATGAAACAAAAAATTTCTTTTTATTTACTACTTTTCCCATGTAGTCTTATTACTGTCACTTTTTTTAAAAATCATTTTTACAGTTCCAAGAAAGGCGGTATTCTCTTTTCCCACTTGGCAGATTATTGAAATCCTCATTGAAATATATAGCATTTCTTTGTGAGAGGCTGGAGCCAGAAGTTAGCATAGCGGAGGTCTCTGAGGTCTGAGTGGATCCCTGGCCGAGGTCCTACTATGCACTCGCTGGTGACAAGTTTCTTGCTTTCTGTTTTCATCACCTGCAAACTCGATTGTTGTGGGCTTTTCTAAGTACCGTGCATGAGTTTTCTGGCTCAAAGTATGTACTCAGTAAATGGTGGCTATTATTATTATTGATTATCAGCTTACATGCCAACCACTCACTCAGTATTCTGGACAAAGAAAAAAAATAATACCTCTCTAAAAGAGATGGTATGCAAACAAATATATCATGCCCTAGACAGAAAAATTAACTATATTAAAATACTCAAGCTCCCAATCAACACAACTTTTCAGGAAACAGGGCGATGGTTTCAGCAGATTTCTAAAATGGGTTTGTGAACTCACAACATTAATAATCACTGCAATAAGTCTGGAACTTTTCAGAGGCAGAAACTAGAGTTTATCTACATTTGTAGTTCTAGTAATAGTTTATGGAACAAAATTGAGACTCAATAGTGATGTGCCCAATTTATATTAAATAACTTTAATATAAAATTGATTATTACTTATTTGTAATACATTATAATCTTCATCTACTGAGTAAGGAAAATTCCTTCCTTCCTTCTTTCCTTCCTTCTTTCTTCATGTGTGTGGGTGAGTATGTGCCGGGGTCTCGCTCTTGCCTAGGCTAGAGTGCAGTGGCATGATCTCAGCTCACTGTAGCCTCAAACTCCTGAGCTAAAGGGATTCATCCTTCCTAGCCTCCTGAGTAGCTAGGACTACAGGTGTGAGCCAACACACCTGGATTATTTTTTGATTTTTTTTTTGTAGAGATGAGGTCTGGCTATGTTGCCCAGGCTGATCTCAAACTCCCGGGCTCAATCAATTCTCCTGCCTCAGCCTCCCAAAGTCCTGGGATTATAGGTGTGAGCCACTGCACCCAGCCTAGTTCAATATTTTTAAAAAGAAAATGCATCATAGTCAGGACAAGCAAGATCAGGCATACTTAGGAGCCCAAACCCATCAGTCCCAAAGATTTGGTATACAAGATGGGGAAATTGCAGACAGCAGGTAGGAGAGAGCAATCCAGGAAGAGGGGCAGAGGGGGCACTTGCTAGAGTCGTGCTGCATCCCATAATACAGATGAAAAGGTAAAACCCCAAGGTGAAGGCTCAAGTTGACACCCTAGTAAAGGGCACATTGGGCGTGGCCGGGGAACCTCCCGCCCTGAAACCAAGAGAGGAAAGTACCATGAGCAACACTTTTTGAGATTGTTGGTGCTTGCAAAAATGAGAGACCTCCTCAAACAGCAGACATAAGGCAACGGGTATGTTCCCTGCTGAACAGGGAAGAAAACGAGAAGGCATGGTCCAGTGGTGGCGCAGACTCCACTCCCACTTTCTGGGGTTCCAGGGAAGGTGACCACACTTGAGTGACCGCCAAGTGGTCCAGCAAGGACAGCAGATCACCAGGAGCCTAGTGTTCCACACTGGGGACCTGTGCTGGGGGCGGCCAGGGTGGAGACTTGGCATATTCTCAGGAACTCACCTGGGTATCCACTCACGAAAGCAGCAATTGGGAACCCACTGAACAAAGGACATCCATGGCAACTGAGCGCTGGCCAGAAAGGAAATGACACACAGCCAAGAGAGAGCAGCAAGACTCTCCAGTCACAGGGAAGAAGGGGCCATCACTTTTCCTCTTCTCCCTCCTTGTCCCAGAACATTAGGGGACCCAAGGCAAGCGTGGGAGGAGGTTTCCTAGAGTCATTTAGTCAATGGCTCCACTAGCCCAGGGAAGTGGGGAATGGGGACCGCTGAGATCAACATTGGGGTTGAAACGGATGCTTTAGACTAAGTTGATTTTAATAACTGTGAGCTGAAAGTTGAAGAACCTTAAAGTCATCTTTAATCCCTCTCTCTGTCTTCCCATCCTGCAATCAAACCATCAAGACAGCCTGTTAGTTCTACCTTCCAAAGATATCCATGACCCGCCCACTTCACACCAACACACTGCTTCCATTCTGGTACAAGCCATCATTATCTTTTGTCTGGATTATTGCAAAAAGGCTCTCCATTTATATCCTGGCTTCTGACCTTGCTCCACTACAGTCTATGTGTAATACGGCAGACAGAATGGGCCTATTAATAATGCAAGTCAGATTGGGTCAATCGCCTGTTATGGTCCTCATGACCTTCTTCCACCGAAACCCCATTTTCTCTCTGGTCTTATTTTCGGTAATTATCCCCACAGAGACACTCATATGTTCCAGCTACAACTGGCCTCTGTTGTTCTTCAAACCACCATGCATGCCTCTGCCTCAGGCCTTTGCATTTGCTTTTCCTCTTCTTGAATCTCTATTTACCCAGATATTCCAAGGCTCACATCTTTACCTCCTTCAATTGCTTAACTATCAACTTCTAAATAAATCATGGCCATGCTATATACAATTTAACTTGCCCTCCCGGTCCCAGGGGTCCCTCTCTTTGTTTTATTTTTCTGCTTAGCCCCTATCTCCATCTGACATGTTTTCCTAATTGTGGTGGAGTATATTCATATTCCCAATTAAATGCTTCCCTGTCCAGTCAGGATTGTTTATATGACTTGCTTTGGTCAATAAAATGAGGGAAGAAGTGACAGGTGCTACTCCAGAGCTGAAGCCATATAAACCATGTCAAGGCTCCCCACCCTTCTTTTCCCTTGGCCATGAGACCAGTATGTCCCAAGAGGGCTTTCTCCTTGACCTTGAAGGCGATGTCATGAGAGCTGCAGCCATCTTCCAAGACCAGGTGATATCAACTCAGTCATTGCTTTTTTAGGTTGTTACCATGATATAACTCTCAGTTAACAGATCCACTTATTTTACTTATTATCTATATTTTCCACTAGAATGTAGCCCATTGAAAGCAAGGACATTTTCTTATTCTATTCACTACTGTACCCCAGTGTTTAACACATGGTGAGGACTAAGAAATTGTTGAATGAGCCAAGCTCAGTGGCTCAGCTTGTCATCCCAGCACTTTGGGAGGCTGGGCCGAGTGGATTACCTGAGCCCGTAGGTTCAAGACCTGCCAGGCAACTTGGTGATATCTTGTCTCTACAATAAATAAAAACTTAGCTGGATGTGGTAGCGCACTTGTAGTTCTAGCTACTTGGAAAGCTGAGGTGGAAGGATGGCTCGGGTCCAGCACCTCAACTCTGAGCTGGCTGTGAGCGTGCCAATGCTGAGCGACAGAGTGAGATTCCAGCCTGGGTGACGGAGTGAGATTCCAACTCAAAAAAAAAAAAATTGTTGAATGAATTACTCTAGACAAAAATCAATCAAGTAAGGGAAAAAGAAATTTGACAAAGTATGGTTTAAATCTGTGATTTAGGAAAATAATAAAACATTTTTACATAATCACACAATCAACCAGTTATTTGTGTGCTTGGCGCATAGCTAATGTTGCATAAAGATTTGCTATTATGCCTAGTATCATTAAGTGCATGTCAAAGAATATATGTAAACAAAATAATGGTGGAAACACCGAAGGCATTTTGAGAATGGAGAACTCCATGTGTTGGGTTGGGTCACTGGGATAATGGAAAGTTCCAGATGGCTTGCCCAGTTGATGGTTGGTCCTGGCTGCTGGCTGGGAGCTCAGCTGGGGTTGCATCCAGGGTCCTCAGTTTTTCTCAACATGAACTGCTTGGACTTCCCCACAACCCAAACACTGGATTGTGGAAAGGAGAGTTCCAAGAGAACAAGCCCCAAAGTGTAAAAGCCCAGCAGACCTCCCTCTGTATCATGTTTGCCAATGTTCCATTCGCCAAGGTTAGGCACACGGCCAAGCTCAGAGTCAATGAGGGAGGTGACCACACCAGGACGTGGGCACCAGGGAGTACAGGTCATTGGGGAAGGCCAAAGTCAGTCCACCACAGCCATCTCAGCATCTGCACCAAATACAGTTTACTATTCAAAATCTCAAATGTATCACTTTACCCAAGTGTGAACTAATTCAGAAGATTATTTCATACAAGACAACTTTGCAATTTATACATGATTTATACATGACAATGTCAATTTCCTAATTCTTCATAGGAAGGTGACCGTGGGAGGAGCTTTCTTGGACCCATTTCAAGCATTTCCCTCAACCCCAATCCAAACAGGGAAATTCTCAGTTAATGGCTGTACTACCCAAGGGAAGGTGGGGAGTGAGGACAGCCGAGATCGACATTGCTCAAACTAGACGTTAGTTGACTAGATCAAAACTCAGTACCCTATATGTGAGTGTAGTGTGTCATCGTGGTGAGGAGGATTAACAGGAAATTAAACTGCAGGTCATTTGGTGAGCAAAGAATCAGAATAAAAGGAAACTCTGCATTGGCAAAGGACATTTACAGCAAGCTATTGATACCTGGTGTGTCATTATTCTCCAAGTCAAAGAACATTTCCATCTTATTCGCTGGAACTGGCCATTAGAGTCAATGCTGTGCGCCTTCAGGACAAGGCCGGACAGAGAAATCAGGTTTCACCCTCTGAATTTCGTTTTTGAAAACTTAATAAGGGTCTGTGCAATAATTATTTCAGAATTAAATACAACCAAGTAACCAAGGACATGTCTTCCACTAGTTAAAATTTAAATTGGTGGTTTCTGGAAGAAATTCAAGGATACTGGTTTCAACAGCAAAATATATGCATAATACTTCACTGTTGTTTAGTCACCCTGATAGCTGGTCACATTCAATTCTTGACGCTGCTTCTTCTCATCAGTTGTAGAGAGTGAGATTTTTACACGTCTCCGGTTCCTAAGAGGAATGTACCCTATTTGGGCATAAAATCTGAAAACAAATGTTTATGCTTAGACATATCAGTCTGGCGTCACTTATCAGAATGTAAGGAAAATATAGGAAGATCAGAGATGGAGAAATAGATTTACAATGAAAGCATGACTAAGAAAGCGAAGAAGAAATCTGAAGAAGCAAAGAATGATCAACAGGACTTGGTTTGAGGATTATATTGGATATGGGGTTAAAAAGAAGGAGGAAATAAAGACAATTCCAAGATTCTCCTGTGGGGGATTGAGAGAACAGAATTTGAGGGGGGAAAAATCATCTGGAATCAGATGGAAAGAATAGGAAAGTGAGTTAATTGGGGGGAGGCACATTGAGTTTCAAATAAATTTATTCATTCAACAGATAATTTTTGAACTCCCACATTGTTCTGACACTGTTCCAAGTTCTAGGCTCCAGTGGCAAATAACACAAGGTTTCCGCCTTCAGGGAGTTCACATTCTACTGGGGAGAGGCAGAATGCAATTGTGCAAGAATATAAGATAATTTCCATTAGTAAAGTATAAATGCTATGGAGAAAATAAAACTAGGAAATGGGGGAGGAAGTGAAAGGCACTGAGAGGTGAGGTGGTAACCACTGGAACTTGGGAGGTCAGGAAAAGCCAGAGACCAAAGTGGTAAGAATGAATGAGTCAAGGAAGTGTCTTGCGGGAAGGTATTCCAGTTAGGGGGAACAGCAAGTGGGAAGGTTTGCATGTTTTAAAGTTGGAAATGAGGGAGGTGAGGTAGAAAATTAGTCTGAAATAGGTGGGCAGAGGTTCAATGATCCAGGAGTTGTAGACAGTGAGAAGGTTGGATTTTATTCTTTTAGTTATGGGGTACCATTTGAGAATATTATAGAAGAAAATGTTAGGATCTGATTAAAAAGATCACTTTGGCTGCTCTGTGAGGACTGTGCCATGAAGAAGCAAAAGAGGAGGTGAGAGACCATTTAGGAAGCTGATGCAGAAATCCAGGTAGGAGATTTGACCTGGGTTAGGTGCTAGCAGCAGAGAAATTGAGCACAGTCCAATTGGTAGATATATTTTGATGGAAGAGCCAACAGGACCTCCTGATCAATTCAAGGTGAGAGGTGAGGAAAAGAAAGTAATCATACAAGACTGGCACCTGCAGACCCCAGAGCAGGGGTCCTCAAACTACGGCCCGCGGGCCACATGTGGCCCGCCAAGGACATTTATCTGGCCCACCAGGTGTTTTTGCCGCCACAGCCTGTCCTGCCTAGCAGCCGACTGGTCCAGGCTGCAGTGCACATGTGTGGAATGTGCGTCGCCCTCTCCGACTCCCCTCCTTCTCTCTGTCTCTCGACTCCTCCTCTCAGTCTTACGACTAGCAGTGACAAATATGGAACCGGACATTGACCATCTCATTAGCCAAAAGCAGGCCCATAGTTCCCATTGAAATACTGGTAAGTTTGTTGATTTCACTTTACTTGTTCTTCATTTTAAATATTGTATTTGTTCCCGTTTTGTTTTTTCACTTCAAAATAAGATAAGTGCAGTGTGCATAGGAATTTGTTCATAGTTTTTTTTTTTAAAACTATGTCCGCCCCTCCAACGGTCTGAGGGACAGTGAACTGGCCCCTGTTTTAAAAGTTTGAGGACCCCTGCCCCAGAGAGAGAGAAAGAGAGAGAGACATAAAATGAGAGACACTGAGAGAGGTAGAGAGAAACACATGCAGAATTTGAGAGACAAGAGAAAAAATAGCAAAATATTCAAGGTGGGAGGATTATCTATAGAAATAAAGGACTAGAAGTTAGGGGGAAAGTTAGGATTGAAGATTGAGCGTGGAGGCTCACACCTGTAATCCCAGCACTTTGGGAAACCGAGGCAGGAGGATCACTCATTTGAGGCCAGGTGTTCAAGACCAACCCGGGCAACCTGGTGAGACCCTCTTCCCCCCCCCAAAAAAATTAAAAACTAACCAGGCATGGTGATGGATGCCTGTAGTCCCAGCTACTTGGGAGGTTGAGACAGGAGAATGGCTTGAGTCCAGGAGTTTGAGGCTGCTGTGAGCTAAGATAATGCCACTGCATTGCAGCCTGGGTGACAGAGTGAAACCCTGTCTCTAAATAAATAAATAAATGTTAGGATTGGAAGTTTATATTTGAGACTTCAGTATAAACATGACGGCTGAAATGTTCATACTCTCCAATAGGTTAAGCATAGAATGGGAACAACAAGACACAGAAAGCAAAATATTCTTATTTAGAAACTAGCAGGACTCAGGAGAGCCACAGGGTCATTCACAGAGACAAATATCAGATAAGGGAGAGACACAGGTGGGCTGAAACTGTGTAAAGATGGCATCAGGTTTCAGAAAACTTTATCTGCTAGCAGTGACCCCTGCAGGGCCTTGCTTGGTTTGCCTACTTTGAAACTCAAAAGAATGTTTCTGAAAACCAAGAGGAAGTTTCAAAGGTTTAGTGGAGCCAGGAGGATGAGGACTTAGAAAGAGCCGATTAATTTTTCAAAAGGAAGTCTTGCCTATGGCTACACCACCCTGAATGCTCCCGATTTCATCTTTAAAAAGAAGTCTTGGTAAACATCAAAAATTGAATCATTTAACGAGTTACCACGATGTACCTATTAGAAAGGACAAAGTCGCAGGCATGGTGGCTCACATCTATAAACCCAGCACTTTGGGAGCCTGAGGTGAGAAGATTGCATGAGTTCGGGAATTTAAGACCAGCCTAGGCAATATAACGAGACTTTTTCTCTACAAAAAAATTTTTAAAAATAGCCGGGTGTGGTGGCGCATGCCTATAATCCCAAGATGTTGTGAAGTTGAAGTTAGATGATAGTTCAAGCCCAGAAATTCAAGGCCATCCTAGGCAACACAGCAAGACCTTATCTCTATAAAAAATTTTTAAAATAACTGGGCATAGTGGCATGAACCTGTAGTCCCAGCTACTCTAGAGACTGAGACAGAAGGATCGCCTGACCTCAGGTGGTCAAGGCTGCAGTGAGCCATGATCATGCCACTGTACTCACTCTAGCCTGGGCAACAGAGTGAGACCTCAACTCAAAAATAAAATAAAATAAAATAAAAAAGAACAAAGTCTTTAACTCTGACAACATCAAATACTAACCAGGATGTGGAGCAACAGGAACACTCGTTTCACTGCTGGTGAAAATGCAAACAGGTGCAGCTGCATTGAAAGTTTGGCAGCTTCTTACAGGCTAAACATACTTTTACTATACAATTCAGCAGTCATGCTGCTTATTATTTGCCCAAATGAATTGAAAACTTATGTCTACACAAAAAAACACACACAGAGATGTTTATAGCAGCTTTATTCATAATTGGCAAAACTTGGAAGCAACCAAGAAGTCCTTCAGTAGGTAAATGGATAAACTCTAGTACATCCAGGCAATGAGATATTACTCGGTGCTAAAAAGAAATGAGTTATCAAGCCATGGAAAGACATGGAAGAAACTTAAATTCATATTACTAAATGAAAGAAGCCAATCTTCAAAGGCTACATATTGTATGACTCCAATTATATGACAATCTGGAAAAGGTAAAACTATCATAGACAGGAAAAAGATAATTGGTTACCAGGAGTCAGGAGGGTGGGATGGATGAGTTGGCACACAGAGGATTTTTAGGGCAGTGAAATTATTCTGTATGATACTCCAGTAGTATATACATGTTATTACACATTTGTTCAAACCCAGAGGATGAACAGCTCTGAGAGTGAACCCCAATGCAAACTCTGGACTTTGGGTGATAATGTATTAATGCAGCTTCATCAGCTGTAACAAATGTACCACTCTGGTGAGGAATGTCCACAGTAGGGGAGGCTGTGGGTCTGTGGGTACAGGGGGTATGTAAGAACTCTGTATTTTCTATTCACTTTTGCAATAATCTAAAACTGCACTAAAAAACCAAGTTTTGTTAATTAAAAAAAAAATAAGATGAGTAGAGTGTTTGGGCCCTACAGTAAAAGGAATGAGGCCCAGGATACAGATAGGGTCATCAGTGAGATAAGGATGGTTGTTGCTGTTTCCATTGGCTAAAATCCATTCTTCCGGTTGTCCAGCCAAAGACCATGATGCCATCTTTATTCCTCTTCTCTCTTACACCTCTCATTCAATCCATCAACAAATACCATTGGCTGTATTTTCAAACTGTATCCAGACATGAACCACTTCTCCTCATCTCCATGATCTAGCCTCCTATCCTCCTACCCTAGACTTTGAGTCCCTAAGGTTTATTCTCAATACCGGAGCCAAGCGATCCTGTTAAATCCTAAACCAAGGTCACATCTCCACTCAAACTCCCCAAAGATTTTTCACCTTGCTCAGAGAATAACCAACATTCTCACATGGCCAAAAAGAATCCAAATTGGGCAGCCCCCTCTCAGGCCTTCCCTACCAGCCTCCTTGCCTGGCCCTGCCTGAACTCTGCTCAAATAGCCTCCTTGTTCTCCAGGAATTCACCGGGAATGGTCTTTGTGCTTCTTGTCCTTTCTGCCTGAAATGTTCTTCCCCACAAGGCCCACTCACTCATTTTCTCCACATCCTTATGCAATGCTGTTATGTTAGTGAGGCCTTCCATCTTCTCCAAATGAAGCGGCAGCAGCCCACCACCACCAACACAACTACTGACGACCATTTGCTATCTCCTTTTCCTTGTGTTATTTTTCTTCACAGCACTTTTCACTATTTAGCATTTTCTGTCTTGACTGATTGATTGTTTGATTGCCTGTTTCTCCTCCCTAGAATATAAGATTCATGAGGGCAGGGACTATATCTGCTCCCTACTGTGTCCTCAGCGCCTAGTGACTGGCACACCCAGGCACTTGAAATTTGTTTGTTGGATGAATTAATGAATGCCTGAATAGAAGACATTTCCAAATTTTTGAAGGTGGATGTGAAAAAGAAATTAAAAAGTGAGAAAGTGAGTCTGCTGGAGTGTCTCCTAATATAATTTGCCACATACTTTTAGAATAAATGGCTCATTCCACCATTGGATTGAAGGAAGTCCCTGCCTTTTTTTTATTATTGTGCACTGATTGCCCAACATGATATATGCTGTATATCTTTCACTTATTCTTGACTTTTAAAGCTCATTTGCTTAATGCAATCTTTATGAACTAAATTAAGTTTACAGGATGCATGGAGTTGATTATAAGCTTCAACAAAGCCTGAATGGTTGCTCTTTGCCTTTCAGTTGACTATTTTTGAATGCCTTTGCTTGCACCCTACACATTACTGCACCTGGATGAACAACCAGAAAACTCTACCTACTTTTAAGGACTTCACCACAAAACAATTGTCATGTCTATCAAAACCTGACAAACTTTTCAAAGTACGTTTATCATTAGTTTGCAGCCAAAGCAAATTGCAAAAAGACCAAGTATGTTTTGGGTAAGATATCAATCTGCTGCCACTAAGAAATTACAGCAAAATGAGAAATCATTTGTCTCTTTTCTCAATACTTTTTAAAATGTGAAATAGCTTAAATTATACTTACTGAGCAAACAGATAAAATCAACTTTAGGGTTTTAGCAACATCACTAAACCGGGGGATGGGGGAATATTTATTACTACAATCAAGCAGTGCCACTGATATTTTCTTTTGTTGTTGTTGTTTTATTACTGTTACTATCCTAGTTAATGATGAAAAAGAAAACTTGGAATACTCTATTGAGCCACTTGAGAATAGAGCCAGAGTTCCAGACCCTTACAATTGCAGACTTTTCCTTTCTTATCATTGTTCTCATCATCCCTTCAAACTTTCTCATTTAGCCAGAAAGTAGAAGGAGCCCAGAAAAAAAAAAAGAAGAGCTCCGAGCCTCAACATGAAAGAACACTGTACGTTCAGATCCTGTGTGATGCTGTGTAGCAATAAAACAGACAAAAAAGTCTAAAATTTTTCTGTTAAAGCTATTAAGAGCTTTTTTATAAGGTTAAATCTCATTGTAGGTCTCTGTGGCCTATCTCTATGGGAACTGCAAAACATCAACACATGACTTTGAAACATAGACCATTCCCCTCCTGAACATCACCAAACATTAATAATACAACTGAGTTGGAGGAAACCTTGCATGACTGAATCATTATCTATCGGTCCATCATTACTCTCAAAATTCCTAAGTTAAGGTTAGGATTAATTAGTATTTCTCTCCCCCATCCAGTCCTCATTCTTGAGCTGCAATAGTCAGCATAGTGTGATACCGGCCCAGAAATAGACCAGTGGAGCAGAATAGAAGGTCTAGAAATAGAAGCTCATGGATCGTGCACATGTGTGCCTTCATGTGTGTATGTCTATGAGTGTTTATTATGTGGATTTCAAATAAAAGAGAAATAGATGGATTATTCACGTGTAAACCTGCATCCATGTGAGGCAAAAAAAGTTAGTTAGATCCCTACCTCACAGGATTCTTATGGTATTCCAAGTGCATTTGAATACCATAAGAATACTGGTAAAAAGTCTAAGGGATGTTTTGTATGGACTTGGAAGGGAAAAAGACTTTCTAAGAATCATATAAAGTAGGAAAATAATTGCACTGACACATAAAATTTATTATTTCTGTATATAGAAAACCACAAGTAAAATTAAAAAGGAAATGACAAGCCAGAAAAAATAAATACAGACATGTGGCTGATGAAGAGTTACATCACTACTCTATCCCAGTGAAAAATAGACTCAGGATTATAACAGGACAATCTCTCATGAAAAAACACCTCCTAAACTTTGCTTTCTCTTTTGAAAGATTGGAATAATGATCATTTAAAAAGCTTAGTGTTGGTCCTGCATGTAAGTCCTCAGTAAAAACTTATTTTATTTATTATTGTATGTGTATATCTCTGTGTGCACAGGAGTGTGTGTACAAACCAATTCTCCCAGTTTACCCAAGCGTGTCCAGTTTTAGAACAGAAAGCCCAGTATCCCAGGAAACACCTCTGTGCCAGGCACACAGGGGCAGTTGGTCATTTTACTACATACATATATGCATACATAGCAAAGGACTTGGAAGAATGTGCACCCAGGTTTTCATAGTATTTAATTCTGGAAATGAAGAGTTATAGATTCCTCTTATTTTCTATTTTACACTTAGCTGTATATTCTAATTTTTTCCATAAATGTATATGTTGGTTTCACAAGAAAAATAATATACTTATTTCAATTTCACCTTAGCATAATTGAATACAGCTCTAGAACTATTAATGTCTGTGGGAAATTTTCCAAAATATAGGCTGAGTCAAATATTCGCAACTCATACAGTATGAGAAACTCTTCTGGCCCCAACAAATGACAGGGTATAAATTTGCCAGCACTACGGAAATTGCCTTGACAATTATTGTGGGAAACATGATACAAGTGGTTTAATAACTGGCAGGTCACGCAGTCGTATTAGCATGCAATGTTCTCAGAGCTGTTAGGAAAAACTGGAGAGCTTCCTTGTATCTGGTCCATTTAATACGATGATATTTGTGATGTCACGATTTCAAAGATTTTGACTTATTGTTCAAAATTTGTAAATTAGTTGCGAGGATTATGTGATTATGGGAGGAATTCGGCAGCAGAATGATAGATTTGGGGATTTATACTCAAATTGAGATTTTTTTAAAAAAAATTATTTATTTAATGTCCTTAAAATGTGAAATGTCCCTGATTTGAATATTTACTTTGAAGTGTGTGCATGGTGGAGGCGGTGGGGGAGGAGGGTGCCCAAAAACTTTGGTGGGAGAAAAGGATGTTTTGTTATTCCTTCGGTGTAACAGCTGGTGGGAGCTGCAATTTGCATGGAAGACAGATGTGGTGGGAAGGAAGAACTGTAGGGCGGGCAGCTCTTCTTGTGACTCAGAAAAGCTTCACGATCCACACAAAGGTTTACCAGGACCAGTGGGATCGTCTCGCATTTCCTTATTTTGTGCCAGCAAGTTGTTAATGGCACGACTAAAGTCTTTCCGGTTACCCTATTTTTGAACACTTCCACATGAGACCTAGAATGTCTGGCCTGTAAAGAGAAAAAAAGAATAATTTTTTTCTGGTAACACTGAAAGGACACAGGACAGCCTAACTCTGCCTCTTAGAGCTAAGCTCAGCATGCACACACATGAGCGTACAGGCGCGCGCGCCCACACACACACACACACACACACACACACACACACACACACACACACACACACGACATACATGCAGCTGCTGGTCAAGATCTCAAAAGAATAGAGATATAAGTCTCAGAAACCCCACAATCTTATTTAAATAGCTCACCTACATTACTAGAGCCAACTTCACTGTAATTCCAGAGGCGGTCAAAATCTCATCTATGAGTTCAAAATCCCATCTTTTGACTCTAGCACCGTTTTCAGCCATGTACACATTATTGTCCTGGCCCCTCACTAGAGAATTGTCTGTGCTTATCACCACGGGCCTTAATTACAGAGGTCAAATCAAATATCTGGGATTACATTACTGCTATGCAAACTTCTCCTCTCGCGGGCTCTGCTGGAGACAAAGGGTCTCTTTTCAGCAATTGCAGCTAATCAAAAACAAATTGAGCTTTGGGCTTTATTACTTTCAAAAACAAAACAAAACCAAAGCCAAACCACACGCCAGAAGACACTCCTCCTCTGTTGCCAAAAGCACATCTCCCAGGTTGACTCTTTTTTCTCACTCCCTCACCCAGCCCTGGGTCCCCTCCAGAGGCAAACTGAGAAAGAATGCCACCAGGTAGATATTTGTTTAAAAGAATTCATGAATAACTTCCTTGATGTCCACCATTACCATTTTTATAGAAGTTATATGAGCTGTACATGGAAAATCACCCTAAGGAAGATGCAGCCTTATGTTAATAGCACTGCAGAGGAAAGAAAGTCACTCAGGTCCTTGAATATACACACCGGCCAGTAGCAAGCACAGTCCTATGAACCAGTGGTAGAAAGTTTGAAGGAAAATAAGTAAGCAACTGGATTCATCCATCTGTAAAACCTGTACTCATCGTGACATGCGGGGGCTCATGCCAAACTCAAGGACCCCAAACCAACTAGTAATTCGTGAACCAGTGAGCATGGGACAGTTGACCCCATGTCAAAAGACTGGCAGAAACACGCCTCATTAACTCAGAGCCAACTCTGCCTTCTCAGAGCTCCTGGGTCGCTGGCAGTGGTGTCAAGATTCTTTTGAGGTTCAAAGTATTTAATCTTTTTGCCCTCTCTCCCGCCGTTCTCAGATTTTTTTTTTCCTCCTAAATTATGCAGCCATAAGACCTAGCTTGTCACCAACCTTCTTGCCCCTGCCTCCACCTACATCCTCTCACATCTGCCACTCTGCCCCAGAATCTATTGCTGGCTCTAAGTGATTAAATTATATTTATTGTTTTGATCAAAATCACACTGATCATGAATTATAGGGATCTTTCTTATGCACTCTTGATCCTGAGCACAAACAATCATCTCCAATTACAAGCAGCAGCAGCAACTCTCCTTCTTCTTGTCTTCCTACTAACCATGCCCCCCACAGGCCCGCCACTGAGACCTTGGTGAGTTGGATGGTGACAATAACTCTGGCTGTTTCATTCTGAACCATAGGTGGCACAGAGGAAAATCCACTTTTTAAAAAAATTTATTTTAAAGATGTGGTGTGCAATTCAGGATTAGGTAGACAAATGGTCACTGTACAGGTTAAGTTTGGGCCTGACTTTGGTCCCCACTTAGCCTGGTTCAAGATCAGGTACCCTTGTTGATGTTAGGGGTACCCTCCCTCTCCTGGCAGTGTCCTGCTACTGCCAATCCCTTTCTTATAGTCTTATGGTAAATGTTCAGGGTCTGCTTATGAGTGAGAACATGTTGTACTCTGGGATAGATCACTAAGTATTATAGACTCTAAATCCATCCAAGTTGTTGCAAAGTTCATAATTTTGTCTTTCTTTATGGCTGCATAATATTCCACCATATATACATATCCCATTTTTAAATCCATCCTATTTTCAATGGCCAGCACGGTGGGTTCCATGTTTTTGCTATTGTGAATAGTGCCACAATAAACATGCGTGTGCAGGTATCTCTTTTGTAGAATGATCTGAGTTCCTCCAGGTACATTCCAGAAGGGGAATGTACCTGCATCATATGGAAGGTCAGGTTTTAAATCCTTTAGGTATCACCACAGTGAGCTTCCTGAAAATCCACTTTCAACTCAGACTACAAGCAGGCAGTGACTGCACCCACCCACCAAAGCTATTTAAAACAACCGCAGATTGTCACCATAGCATGACCTAGCTCTTCCTAGGAAACCCCAAAACTTTGAAACTACCTTGTGTTTGCAGCAGTGATTGCTTGCAGGAACAAAGGCCGGATGCCAACAACCATGAACCAGCCACAGGACAAGCTGAGCCCAGAAGTGCTGCTGGATTTCTGCCTCAGTGCAGACCTAAGTGCTTGCCTTATTAGCATACTAAAATCTCCGCCTGGTGGGGAGACATATACCTTTCTAGGCACAAAAGGTACAGAGTACAAAAGAAAAGACAAGACTGGGCACACTCCAGTCCTTGCTGGAAGAACCCGCTTTTTCCCATGAATCCTCCACACCAGTCTCCACCTACCTACCCTAAGAGCCATCAAAACCCCCCTTTACCCTACCTCTGGCACAAAGGTGCTTTGAGCTCCCCTTCTCCATTTCTTGATCAATGAATAAAGGTCCTGCTTTGTTGAACCTGGTTTGATTCTATTGCATGAAAGGCACTAGGCAGGGTAGGGGCCTGAGGGTCAAGAGACCTCTTTGAGGGTCTGAAACTTAAGTTTATTGCACAAAGAGATCCTCATTGCCCACAAAGAATACAGCCTGCAAAGAGAACCCAAGCAGAGTTCCATCTAGGGAGAGAGAAAAAGATAGAGATACAGTATTACTCTGAGTAGAATCCAGCCAGCATTTTGCAGAACACATTGGGAGATACAAACCTTTGCTTTAAAAATTGATAGCTAGAGAGGCATAACTTAAAAGACTGTATCAAGAACAATTACATACGTAAGGACCAGTTACTTTCTATGCTTAGCTATGTGGACTTTGAAGGAAAAAAAAAATGTCACAACACAGCTGGTGCAAAACAAAGCCCAGGGCCTGAGAAAAAATCCATACAAGAGTCTTGAGTCCACTCTGGTTAATGCCATCATAGGTTCATGAAGAGAAAGGACTGAAGAAACAGTTCTGACCGTATCTTCAGCATATGCTCCTTATGGCTTTGAAAGAAGGATCTGGAAACATCTATTGTAAATTGCATATTGTTCTCATTTTAGAATATAAGTTCAGCCATTCTCAATAAATCCTTTTGTTGCCTTTGTCAGATGCACTCCCCCTCCATGAGGGCTGGGTAGGCACATCCTATCTGCCACTGACTCCTTCTAGAAGCCTCTGATTCTTCAACTAGCACATTTGATCTAAAAATCACTGAAATACCCCCCCCCAAGCCTGTCACATTTATTTCTATCTTGGCATATGGAAAGAGCACTAGTGATGTGTATTTGCAATTTCATACTGTTTATATATATTGATGTTTATTTGGCCCCTATTCCAAGTAAAACACAACAGAGTAAATGTAGTACATTATTGCCCCTAAAGTGCTAACAACCTAGTAAGATGAAAGAAACAAGACAAAAAGTAATACATTAAATAATGATGAAACCGGGCTCGGTGGCTCAGCCTGTAATCCCGCGCCTTGGGTGGCTGAGGTGAGTGAATTACCTGAGCCCGTGGGTTCGAGACCCGCCTGGGCAACTTGGCAAGACCTCATCTCTACAATAAATCAAAAAATTAGCCGGGCGTGGTAGCGTGCGCCTGTAATTCCAGCTACTTGGAAGACTGAGGCGGAAGGATCGCCGGAGCCCCAGCAGGTCGAGGCTGCGGTGGCTGCACTCCAGTCTGGGTGGCAGAGTGAGATTCCAACTCAAAATAATAATAATAATAATGCAATTAAGAAATAGCTCAGGACTGGTGGTCACAGCTTGGGGAATCAAAGGGAGAAATCCCATTGGAACTAGGTATTCTTCTGCACTTTCTTCCCCATATTCAAGAAGAGGTACTCATTTTTCTTACTGATGTTTTGAGGTTGAATATTTTGGGGTTCATTCCTCTACCTACTAAAAAAAAAAAAATCAGAGTTTGGGTGCTAGGCCTGAGTTATAATGCTCCATTCCAGGAGGCTGGAAAGGATGTTAGAAAAAAATGTCACTTGACCGCTAGAGACCCAAGAGGCAACATCTTTGAGAGGAATTTCTATCAGAACCCTGTAGGACAGCCAATCAGGAATGCAATGTAAAGAGGCCAGAAGTGGAAAAAGGAAGGCATGAAAAGAGGGGGTGCAATTCACTCCAAAAACTGGGAGTAATGCTTTGTCAATGAAGAAACTATGTCCTACACTCAGTGTCCAGTTAAAGAGAGAGAGAAAGAAGAAAGGGAGATAATACAGGTGTGAGGAGACCACTGGCTAGAAGCCAAGTAAGTAAAAAAGTTTGACCCTCCGAATGGGCAGAGTCTGGGAACAGTCCTCAAGTCAAAGAAAACAGTTGCAGTAGCTTTTATTAAAGAGAAATTGCATCCTTGGGTTTTAGTGGGATGAGTCCCAAAAGGGACTCACTGAATTCAGACATCCCCTCCCACAAGGAAGAAAGGTATTGTGCTTCCCTAGGTTTATCCAGGGTGGGCCCTGATACTCCCTAGAACATTCATGAGGTGGGAGAAGGGTTTTCTCAACCACCTCTCCATCCCAGACACTTAATGCCATTGGGTTCCCAGAACCTCTTCTAACACATATGTAAGGGTTCAAGGTAGAGAAGAGAGTCTTGGGTGGGCATTCAGAGAACGTCTGGGGTGTGGAGACCTTGGAGACAGCATGTGTTGTTTCCTTGGAGAGTCCGAAGTTGTGATCTTCCAGCAGCTGGCTTGGGCAAAGTGTGCGTTGTGTCTGGAGGCGAGCCCAAACTCACAAATCTCCCCCAACCCTCCCAGGGCCCAGCACTAGTTATTGAACTCCTTATATGTATATGGCGACAGCTTCCTTAATACTGCCCAGCTGTTGGGGTAGCAGTGGTGCCAGAGGACCAGCAGGGGTGGAAGAGTGATGGATACTAAAGGGAGTGTTCTGGCCAGTGAACTACAGTGAGTCATCACAGCTGAATTCTGTTGTGAATACGTAGAGCATTTGGCTGTTTTTTAGAAAGAAGTGCTATTCTGGAGTTATCATCTGAGTATGAATGGATACAATCCATATGGCTAACAGTTTGTATACAACGGGGCAGTGAACATGTGGAACCAGACTTGGAAGGTCTAGAACAGTCTGCTATTTGGTCTGACAACAGAATCAGGGGTGGAGTCAAACCAGTAGATCACGGACCTCATCCTAGGGCTACTGAACAAGAATATTCAAGTGTATGTATGACACACACACATTTTTATTTTTATTTTATTTATTTATTTTTTAGTTCGAGTGTCACTCTGTTGCCCAGGCTAGAGTGCAGTGCCATGCTCATGGGCACTACAGCCTCAACCTACTGGGCTCAGGCGAGCCTTCCACCTCAGCCTTCCAAGTAACTGGAACCAAAGGTGCATGCCACGATGCCCAGCTAATGTTTTTGATTTATTGTAGAGACGAGGTTTTGCCAAGTTGCCCAAGCTGGTCTCAAACCCTTGGTTCCCAAAGTGCTGGGATTACAGGCATGAGTCACCGTGTTGGGCTGGCACATATACATTTTAAAAACTCCACACGTGATTCTGAGGCACAGCCAAGTATGTGAAAAATGTCCTAGAACAATCCTTCTGAAAATTGAGATGCAAAATGAGGGCTGATTATGTAGCCAGTTGCACTGAGGTCAGGAAGTTTATGGAAATGTTGAAAGGACCAGGTAATCTGTGGAGATATTTTTATGCTTAGGAAATCTTGACAGACGGGTTGCAGTTGTTGATGTCGGGATCTGCGGGAGACGAACATACCCTTACCACGGGGTTAACAGGCAATGACTTTCACATTCTGTTTGAGATTATTCACTTTAAAAGATGTAAAGGGAAAAGAACAAATTTTAGTCTGTGCTTAAGTTATTTTCCAAATATTATTTGAATGATCTGCCTTGGAAGAGAATTAAAGTCTTAGTGAACATGTTTAGGGTTAGATATTGATAATGTTTTAAAATAGAATCAATCCAAGATAATCCTGTTCTGGTCAGTCTGACCGAATCAGATGCTATCTCTTACTCCCAATATTTAGTTCAATAAGTTAAATGGGGTTGCATCAATAGGATTCGAATCACTACTCTTCTGACTACCTTTTAGTAAACAGGCCAGTTGCTGTAAACACTTTTTATCTGAGCAAGAAGAACTGGAAACAAGAAGAGCTATCTACTCTGATAGCAATGGAAGAGGAGGGATGGGAGAAGACATGGCGGACACTGTGAGAAAACAGAACCCTTTGAGAAGTGGGACCACCACAGGGAACAGGTTGGCAAAGAGACCCAACTTCTTCGGCATAAATTTCCCCATAGGGAAAGCAAAGAAGAAATGATATCCCAGCGGTGAATGAGCCAGGGTGCAAGGAATGATTAACATCATCTTCTCTGCCAGCCACACATATCCCACCCATAAAAGTATCCCCCTTGGGAGCTTGGGTGGAAGAATAGATAGTAGATAATTCACTATTACCACCACTTTCTTCTTTGACCATCATTTCCAATAAGTAGGTCACATGTCATTTTTAAGTTCCCAGTGTTGAGTGCTCAATTTGATCAAGAGAAAGATGAGAATCAACAGTCCAAATTCCTCTAACTAACTTAAGCCACTAGTTGGCAGCATAATGAGACACCGTGGCAGATACAAGGTCACCAAAAGTCTCTTTGGATCACATTTAATGTTTTGAATAGGCCCAGTGGTCAGCAGGGATGATGCCATGCACAAAGTACCCGGGTTGGGGCCTCTCTTGGTTATTACATAGGGCCACACTCTCTCCCCATCCTCTCTACTTCCCACAACTGCCTTCTCATTTCAAGACAGGACCAGTATACCTAGGCTATCTCTCTGTTAGCCAGAGGTACAACATCACAAAGTTGTGGGGCAAAGGACTCCCCATTAGGTGGCCCAGACACCTGTTAACCATGTCTCAGTGCTGAGTGGTACCCTTGCCAGCCTAGAGGACAACCTCAAGCATCAGAAAGCAATAAACAGGCACAGGTGGTCAGTAACAGGGGTGTTGTCCTTTGCCCAGGCTGTAGAGGGCAAGTTAAAAGATCTAGATGCAGATGGACCCCAACCCTGTAGGAACATCCATCTGTCCAGGGCGGTACCCAGCCTTTCTGAGAATCACAGCTTTGGAAAGATCTAGAAAGACCAATAGTATCATTCAAAGAAAATCTTTGCTTCCAGAGAATGTTAGCATAGGGGTCTGAATGAGAATAGAGGTACATGTGTCATGTCTTCAAGCACCGGAACAAAGTGTAGGCTGCATTAGGGTGAGGGGAAGAGCGGAATCTCACATGGTTAAAACCCCACTCAGATGGGATATTTGCATTTAAAGACTTTGAAGCCTGGCTTTGGAAGGTGAAAGCTTACCATTTGTTTTCCCAGAAATCAAATTGAGATATTTCTGGAAAAAACCTTAGTCACATGATGGATCACATCCACCTTTATGAGTTTCCCAGGAGTACACACAAATGGGAGACAGCCTCTCTTGCAGGAGAATTTGGCAAACATTATTGTGACTCAGTGCGGTGTGGTTAAGGTTACAGCCATCTCTCTGTTGAAAAGTGATCCCCACACAACCAGTGAAATCATCGAAGCAGCAGACAGGTCATTGTTCCTGCTACTAAGTGAGCCACTCGCAGGGGCCTCGCCACACCCTGAGGGCTTGGATGTTAAGAGCTCCAAGTTTGGTTCCACGGAATGGACCAAACCAACTATTTACAAGACCAATGTGACTTAAGGGAATTAGATCAGGCCTAAGAGAAATGAGGCAGATTCCCCCATCTGCTCCCTCCACAGTAGACTGCACATTTCTGAGGGGAGGAACGTTGTCACCTCTGTTGTATCCCCAGTACCTGCACTTAACCACCCGTGCTCAGTGAATATTTGTGGATTGAGTGATTGACTGATTAAATAAAACCCAAAGCAATCTTCCTCAAAGTATTGACACATCATCATAGTGGGTGAAATGAATGGGGCATTTTGGGGAGGGGGGATAGGGGAATTGGAATGTTCTCAGAGTGATTAATTTTTGAAATTAATATATTTATAAAATGGTCACCATCTCTGAACATTTTCTTGTCCTTCTGTAAAATGAGACTGGGAAATGGCATATTCAATACCCACACAATGTTTGGGGATACCATGGGATCAATATGGCAGAGTGGGTAGAACTCAAACTACTCATTCGCAGCAGCCCTTTCCTTTTCTTGCTGAGCGACAGAGGGTCCTAGGAGGTCTTGCCAGACTGCTTAATCACCCTGTATTTTCACTCCTTGAGTGAATTTATTTTGAGGCAGAGACTGTGTATCTTATCCCTAGCACTCAGCATATTGCCTGACATCAACCAGAGCATGTTCAGCAGATGCTTGTGGAAGGCTATATCCTTGGTTCTTTCTTGCCAAGCAAAGGGATTGGAGCATGGGAGAATTTAAGGAAGGCTTTGAAAACAGAAAGCTGGTAAAACAAAGATGATAGTGGAATATCAGAAAGAATTCAGGGGAGAATTTAGAGAAGTAGCAGAGGATATTGACAAAGGTAATAACACCTGAAGATCACCACTAGGGAATTGATTAGGTGGAGGTGTAGGAAGAAGACAAAGGGCAAGAAAGAGAACTTATCTGGATGAAGAATAGATTATAATACATAAAAAATGATGGAGAGCAAGAGAGAGAGTCTTCAGGGAAATTCAAAGAACATGGATGGTAGTGCTCCCAGTCTCAAAGGGCTTACACATTATACTTTTTCATTAACGACAACTTGGATCAAGTGTCATAGCAAGAAATAGTCATTTAATAGTCAGGGATTATTATCAGCTCTGGTAATTTACATATACCTTTAAATAATACCTATAATATAACTGCTATATATTTACAACTACATTTCCCTTAATAAACTCAAATGTCATGGATTTAGAACCCCACAAGTATTGTATTTAATTTTTCTTTTGTCATCTTAAAACACAATTGAGGCATTTAGTACTTTCAAATGAATAAACCCTAAATTCACCATTTTGGATGCTGCTGCAAAATCTCTAACTCTTTTCCAAAAGCATCCATCACACTCTAAGTGAATCCATAATTAATGACTGTACTCTCATTCTTTGTAGAACAGTAAATCTTGGTTTTTCTGGGGATATGAACGTTATGAAGAGTTGATGAAAGCTATGAACCCTCTCTCAAGAAAAAAAAGTTTATGTGATTTGTTTTATTTCATTCTAGATGGTTTTGTTCACAAACACAAAGCATATAAAAGATGGGTATCTATGGTCTTCATGAAAAAATAATGTTTACTTACTGAAATAAAAATTGACTAAATTAAAATTTACAATAAGAAAAAATGTAGTTCTGCTCACATTCTGATGAGAATTAGAATTTAGTTTGCCTTGACTAAGAAGATGAAATTATAGTGACGTCTTTGTTGCAGTGACATTTGTGTAACACTACTGTTTAATATCTATTCAATTTTGACTTTTCTTTCTGATAGCCACAGGTGCTAAAATCTCCAATGCATAAAACTGTGTGGTCGTCTATGGAATCAAAGTTCTATAGCTCACTGTGTCAGAAGATCCAGGCTCATGTTTACCTGACACCGCCGGTTCTTTGAATTGAATTACTGTCCCATCATTTCCTTTGTCAGTGAAGTGACCCTAGGCAAAGCCTGCATCCTTGAGGCTGCCCTTGAAGATGACGACAAGAATTTTTAAAGAGGATAAGTCACAAGCAAAGACCTTAAGACTTATGCTGTTATGAGTCATGGACTTTCTCATCCCCTGAATTGCTAACACTTTCTCACAGCCCTGTTCCTTTTTCACATTTGAGTTCTTGCCTGATTCTGTTCATCAAAAACTCCCCCACGCTGCTCTGCTTAAGTCCTGATGGAACTGCCAAGGTGTACACATTTTAGGGTGTATATGCCTAAAACTCCCAAGCTTACTGCAGCCAGGAAGAACAGCAACCAAAGTGTGAAGTCTATTCCCCCTAGAATCACCTTTACACATGTACTTGGGTTTGGGGCTCTTGTACTACTGAAGTTCTTATGAGAAAACTGAGTGGGCGGACTTTTTGACAGTCATACTTGTTCCTGTTAGAAGATGTGTTCCAGGTTCCATATAACCCTTAAAAGCCGACTTCTGCAGCACAAAATGTTCAGAGCCCCGAATCTGCTTGTCTATAATATTATTTACACTCACAGTCAATGTGAGTTCCATCCTCATTAGTTTTAATAGAATAGAGCAGAGATCCAGATGTATTTGATGCCCAAGGGAATTAAGTGTATGATGCATGTCTATGTCCCAAATGTAAGATACAATAATTAGTGTTAAAAGAAATAAAAATGGAAATTAAAAACTTCTACCCACTTATGTTTTTAAAAATATTTTGCTCTAGGAGCAGAGGTGTCTTTGTTCACAGAGCCATCTTGGGTCAACATAGCTAATAGAAAAGCTGAAAACGTAATGAGATGTCTCAGATTAGACCGCCAACTGCTCCCAGACTCTATCCTAACTAGGTAAAATTTGAGGCTTGCTGTGCTACATCTCAACTGATTCTTGATTAGCCTTCTATCCTGCACAGGCTAACATCTCCATGGAACATTAAATTAGACGTGGAAGGAATGTCCTTGGATGCACATACACTCTTAAATAGAATGCAACTTCCCAGGCATTTTAAAGTCCTAATCACATCACTATTATTTTTACTCATAGCCACTAGATATTGAGAATAAAGCTGTGCTCTTGAATCTAGTAAGTAATGTGTGATAAACATGCAGGCTGATGTCTTCCCTCTCTCATTATTATAATCTAGTTGTGTCCTGTGGTCCCAAGAAAAGAGCAAATCTTCATCACAGCAAGCTGTGTTTGTGATGGCAAACCTCCAAAACAGTGTTGTCTGGCAAAAACAGGAGTGTTTTTAGCAACAAAATCCAAGACAATTGTACAATACAATGTGAAACCAGCATACATGGGCCAATTAAATAAGCATCTGTTACATCTGGATCAAAACTATTAACTCACAATCGTGATTGTCTTCACATGTGAAACAAAGGAATCACCCAGGCTGGGTGTACTTTATTTTGCTTTATCTTACTTTTTTCATATACGTCAGCGATCCAAATTTGTTTGCAAATGTTCTCTGGATGTCTGAAGCCCTCTGGACAATTCAGACTTTTGTTTGTTTCTTGTGAAATTTGTTTTTTTAAAAACCTACTTTAATGGGGTGTATATGCCTAAAACATAACAAGTTATTTGTATCAGATGGCATGTTTTGGGGAGAAAGTATAAGAAACTCCAATTCAAAATGACTTATACAATAAAGAATATCTATGATTCACATAACTGAAAAGTCCAGAAGTGAGGCAGACGTGAGGTGTGGTTCAGTGAAAACTCTGGTTCCATTTATCTGTTATTCGCTCAGTTCTACCCTCCTCTGTGATGGCTGCCAGCAGCAATTAGAATTATGCCCTTCCTCTTCCCAGGCCAGGAGAGACAGCCCCACCTCTCATCACCTCTAGTTGTGTGTCCATTTGAGCCCAGGCTGATCCTGGTGGTGGCTATTTGAATATCAGGCACTGATTGGTTGATACCTGGGGCACTAACATCATGCCTACCAATCACTGTGGACTGAAGGATGGCACATGTTTGGTTTGTGCCAATCAGAGCCCACTCATAGAGTTGATGGAGAGTTCATCTCACCTGGATACTCGGTGATGGAGCAAGGAGAAAATGGAAGGACAGTTTCTGCGTAGAAATGAAAAGGGGAAGTTGATGGGTGCTGCAGGAGCAAGTGGTGAATGCACCAACTGCACCATTTTCCTTAAAACAACAACTGTGTTTTCTGGAATTTTAATTAGGAGACATTACAGATATTTTTTAAAAGCAGCATACAATTTTTTTAGAGTGGAAAGAGAAGGATAGGACAGTATTTATCGACCCTAAAAGAACAATTTTATCGATATTACAGAGGTTAGGAATCCAGTTATTCTGGGATCTGAGTCACTGGATTTAAATGGTACCTACATCACTTACTAGTTGCATGCCGTTGGGTGAGTCAGTAAGTGTCCCTGCGTCTCAGTAAATGAGGATAACAATAGTGGCTACATTCTTACGGCTAAATTAAATCATGCATACAAATAAATCATGTAAAATAGTAAGTGCTCCATGACTGTCACCCCCATCCTTTAGAATGTGACCTCTCTATGGGCGGGGCTTTCCCTGACTTTGTCACCGCCAGAACTTCAGTGCCTGGCACAGAGGCTGGTATATAATAAAGACTGGCAAACGCTTGAGGGAAGAATGAGTAAATCTTTCTTCCATCTCAAACTCTCAAACTGAGAGTGAAGAAGGGAAAGAGTTAAGGAAATCAGAGGACTGGCGCAGCTGGAGCAAGTTCTTGGTTGAGGGCCAGCACAGAAATCCAGGAGGAACAGGGTTTGGAGTTGTAGATCTACTTTGAGTGCTGCTGGAACAGCGCAGCTGACAAGATCTGGAAGAGAAGAGGTGGAAGTGTTTGTTCAATCCCACACAACATGGGCAGATTTTCTCTGTCTCTCTATTTTTTTTTTTTTAAGCCTGAGAAGTAAAGAATCAAAATGGATCATCTGGTTCAGTAACATAACCTTAAAGTAAAAAACCTGGGTGTTTCTCTGTGGGAAGAGAGAGAGAGAGGATTTGAAGGAAAAAGACAATAGAGGATTTAATCCAAAACATCTAAAACCAAATATTGTTTTCTTGGATTTTTAGAGACTCTATAAAGAGAGAACGACTGACTACCAAGAAAGAAGAGGATAAATCTGAGAAGAGTTTTGACACATGGGGATGGCGTGTGGATCTTTAAAGTATGCCTATGGGACCTCCTCATTTATACAGAGACACATGCTCAATTTGTAGATGACCTAGCCTTCCCCAAGCCAACCCTATCTCAGAGCCTCTGCCAAGATGTGGCAGAATATTGACTGTAAGAATGGGTCCTGTTCAATGGAGGGTAAAAAACAAAACATACAATTCTGTTTCCAAAATAAAGCAATGAATATTCTCCTTGGAATATTTAGAAAAAAATAGAAAAGCTAAGTCATCTATAAGATGTAACAACTATACCATTTAGCATTTTTGCTTTAAACATTTTACTTTTTTTTTTTTTTTTTTTTGAGTTGGAGTCTCACTCTGTTGCCCAGGCTGGAGTGCAGTGGCCACTCCCAGTCACCACAGCCTTGACCTGCTGAGCTCCAGTGATCCTTCTGCCTCAGCCTTCCAAGTAGCTGGAACTACAGGCGTGCGCTACCACAACGGCTAATTTTTTTGATTTATTGTAGAGATGAGGTCTCACCAAGTTGCCCAGGTGCGTCTCGAGCCCGCGGGCTCAGGCAATCCACTCACCTCAGCCTCCCAAAGCGCGAGATTACAGGTTGAGCCACCAAACCCGGCTACATTTTACTTTAAAGTAGTTTTAGATTTACAGAAAACTTGCAAAACATTTTACAGGTAGTTTTCATATCTATTCTACACCCAGTATCCCCTTTTGCTAAGAACTGATGTGGGTAGGATACATTTGTCACAAATAATGAACCAATATCGTTACATTTCTTTAATCACAATTTACGCCTCCATCAGAGACCTTTGGTCCTTTCTCCATCCTAGGTTTCATCCAGGTTACCACAAAAGATTTAGTCATCATGTCTCCTCTAGAATGTGACAGTTTTCAGTTTATCTTCTTTTTAATGACCTTGACACTTTTAAGGACTACTGGTCCCATATTTTGTTGAGTGTGTCTTCACTTGTGTTTGTCTGATTTTTTTTCCTTCATTAGATTGGGCTCATAGATTTGGGGGGAAGTGACTACAGAGGTAAAGTGTTATTTTCATCATATCATATCAAGGGTACATTATCAACATGACTTATCTTTGTTGGTCACCTTCATCACATTTACCCCCTTTCCAGAGTATTCTTTTTGGAAGGAAGTTACTATGTGGAGCCCACATTTAAGGGGTGGAGTACTATGTACCATCTCCTTGAAAGAAGAGAAATCTACATCGTTTTAAAACTATTCTTCTGCATGAGAATTTGTCTTTTCTCCCCATTTATGTATGTATCCAATGACTTATTTATACCAGTGTGGGCTTATGGAATTTATTTGATGCTTTGCATTATAATCCATTACTACATTATTTATTTTGTTATTCCAGCTTGGTCATTGAGAACTCTTTCAATGGTGTCCCTTTGGAATACTCCATCAATTGTTTCTTGAGTCCTCTGGTTTCTGTGTTATAAGCTACACCAGCTTAAATTTGTATATTACCTGTCCTAGGTCTAGTATAAGCTATTTTTCAAAGGAGGCTGGTTCCTTTTTTTTGGAGACACCAAGATTTGGGTCCCAGGTATGCTTGTTATTACCGGGGTGTTGTTGCTTCTAGGCCCACTCCGTGGTAGCACTTGTTTTAATGCTCCTTATTTTAACTTTTCTGAGCCTGATAGCTCCTTGTTCTAAACTTAGAAAGCAGATATGCAAGTCATGGAAAAAGTAGATCAATGTTCTATGATTTATCTTCTGGTGTTGCCACTTACCAGACATGCAACCTCCTGCAAGTTACTTAGCTTCATCAAGCCAAGTTCTTATCATTTAAAAAGTGAGAATAGTTAAAAATATATTGCAAGAGGTTATGCATACAAAAGCTAAAATTAAATATCAAGCTTATGACATAAATATTAGTAACCACAAAAAAGGGTCACCTATTCTGCATTTTGGATCTTTCAAGCAAGAGACAATTACTTTGGTAAACATCTTCTTCACATGTAAAATCCAATAATCCAATCCAATGCAAGAATCAGTCAATCAGTTGACTTATACTGAGGTTTTTTGTGTTGTTTTTTTTAAAAGAAACAGTGTCTCATTCATTCTGTCGCCCAGGCTGGAGTTCAGTGGCATGGCCATAGCTCCCTGCAGCCTGAAACTCCTGGACTCAAGCAGTTCTCCTACCTCCAGAATACCTGTATCTACAGGCATGCATCATCATGCCTGCCTATTTTTTTTTTTTGTAGAGACAAGATCTGGCTATGTCGCCCAGGCTGGTCTAAAATCTCTGGCCTCTAGCGATCCTCATACCTTAGCCTCCCAAAGTGCTTGGATTACAGGCATGAGCCACCACACCCAGCCTATTTACTAAGATTTTGTTCTGTATTGCAAACCAACTACAGGCTAAGAATCTCAAATCTGGAGAGCTGAAATCCTCCAAAATATGAATTTTTTTGAGTGCTGACACAGTGTTCAAAGGAAATACTCATTGGAACATTTCAAGTTTTGGGTTTCCAGATTTGGGATGCTCAACTGGTAAGTATAATGCAAATTTCAAAATCTGGAAAAAACCCAAATCTGAAACACTTCTGGTCTCAAGCATTATGGGTAAGGGATACTCAACCTGTATTGAGCAACTCCACATAGATATATAAATATCACTTCAAATTCAAAACATTTGAAGCTAAATTATTTTTCCTAAAATAAGTCCCACATTACAATTTTACTTTTTTGTTGTTGTTCTTTTTTGAGTTGGAGTCTCACTCCATTGCCCACTCACTCCATTGCAGTGGCACACTCACAGCCACGGCAGCGTTGACCTGCTGGGCTCCAGTGATCCTTCTGCCTCAGCCTTCCAAGTAGCCGGAACTATAGGCATGTGCTCCCATGCCCTGCTAATTTTTTTGATTTATTTTAGAGACGAGGTCTCACCATGTTGCCCAGGCTGGTCTCAATGGGCAGTCGTGTTGTTTTATTAATGATGACCATTATTACTGGGGTTAGGTGGTATCTCAGTGTGGTTTTGATTTGCATTTCTCTGATGATGAGTGAAGCTGAGCACTTTTTCATGTGTCTGTTGGCTGCCTGTCTATCTTCTTTTGAGAAGTGTCTATTCATGTCTTTTGCCCACTTTTTTTTTTGAGTTGGAGTCTCACTCTGTCGCCCAGATTGGAGCGCAGTGGCCGCTCCCGGCCACCGCAGCCTCGACCTGCTGGGCTCCGGCGATCCTTCCACCTCAGCCTTCCAAGTAGCCGGAACTACAGGCATGCGCTACCACGCCCGGCTGATTTTTTAATTTATTGTAGAGATGAGGTCTCGCTGCCCAGGCAGGTCTCAAACCCATGGGCTCAGGCAATCCACTCACCTCAACCTCCCAAAGGTGTGGGATTATAGGCTGAGCCACCGAGCCCGGCTTTTTGCCCACTTTTTAATGGGGCTGTTTGTTTTTTGCCTTTCGGTGCGTTTGAGTTCCTTGTAGATCCTAGATTTTAGGCCTTTGTCAGACATACAGTTGGCAAATATTTTTCATTTTTGTAGAGACAGGGTCTGGCTATGTTGCCCAGGCTGGTTTAAAATATCTGGCCTCTAGCAATCCTCAGGCAATCCTCTCGCCTCAGCCTCCCAAAGTGCTGGGATTACAGGCTTGTAAATTTCTAAGAGAAACAATAATTTGCTCAAAGTATTCATACTCAAACTCTTTAGCTTCCGGTAAGACTAAACTAGATATTTCAGGCTAACACTCCTGCTGAGAACAACCATAAAGTAGTCACACAATATGTTTTTAATGTCCTTAAAGGCATTTGAAAGTCAATAAAAAAGTGTTATGCCAATGTCCAAAGGAAGAAGAAGACTCAGAGTTAGGAGCCAATATTTGGAGCTCATTCTTCCTAAAAGAAGTTTCTGTACTTCTATGGAAATGAAATACTAGGAGGTAGGGGTGAGAAGGACTTGCGGGACTAAAGAGAGAAAGATTATAACCGATGGTCTTGCAAGAATTCAGTAATAAAGATCCCACATTTTGGTTTGAGATTCCAAAGATTTATATTCTAAGACTAAGCATAAATAGGAAATAGACTAGCCCTTCCAGCAACTGAAACCCAAGTATAAACCATTTCAATTCCTGAAAATTGACTAAAGTGATTGAGTAGTATTAGTGCACATAGCAACCTATCAGAAATAAATGTTCAACTCTATCTGGATAAGGATAGCATCATTCTAGGCTTAAAATACTTATAAATTTTTCATGCATGAAATCTAACATTTACTTTTTAAGAGTTCTCATGTGAAAGACACAGAAGAAGACAAGATAATGTGAGCAAAACTCAGGAGAAACAACAGAAAATACAAACATATTACACCTACTGATGCACATAATAGACAATAAAAGACACAACTTTAAAGTAATTCTGAAGGCCAGGCTCAGTGGCTCAACCTGTCATCCCAGCACTTTGAGAGGCTGAGGTGAGTGGATTACCTGAGTCCGTGGGTTCGAGACCAGCCTGGGCAACTCTCATCTCTACAATAAAAAAATATAAAAAATTAGCTGGGCATGGTAGTGTGCACCTGTAGTTCCGGCTACTTGGAAGGCTGAGGCGGAAAGATCACCAGAGCCCAGCAGGTCGATGTGAGCATGCCACTGCACTCCAGCTTGGGCAACGGAGTGAGATTCCACCTCAAAAAAAAAATAAAAATAAAAAAAATAAAATAGAATAATTCTGAAAGTGCTCAGTGAAATAAAAAACAATATTTAGAATTTTGGCAGAAAATTGGAAACTATAAAAATAAATATTCTATGGAAGTTCTACTTCTTTTTTTTTTTTTTTTTTGAGTTGGAGTCTCACTCTGTCGCCCAGACTGGAGTGCAGTGGCTGCTCCCGGCCACCGCAGCCTCGCCTGCTGGACTCCGGCGATCCTTCCGCCTCAGCCTTCTGAGTAGCTGGAATTACAGGCGCGCGCTACTGTGCCCGGCTGATTTTTTGATTTATTGTAGAGATGAGGTCTCGCTGCCCAGGCGGGTCTCGAACCCGCGGGCTCAGGCAATCCACTCACCTCAGCCTCCCAAAGGCGCGGGATTACAGGCTGAGCCACCGAGCCCGGCACGGAAGTTCTACTTCTTAAGCACATACAAATTAAAACAGAACTTGGACTGATTTAGCAGCAGATTAACTACAATTATCATCAGAGAAGCAAAAGATACATCAGAAGAAAATATTGAAATATACCATGTAGAATTAAATAGATGAAAAATGTAAAAAATAAAATAAACCATAAGAAATAAGATAGACAAGTGGGATCTCGTCAAACTGGCAAGCTGTTGCAAAGTAAAAGAAACCAACAAGAGAGCGGGGAGACAGCACACAGAATGGGAAAAAATATTTGCCAACTGCATGTCTGACAAAGGCCTAAAATCTAGGATCTACAAGGAACTCAAACGCACTGAAAGGCAAAAAACAAACAGCCTCATTATAAAGTGGGCAAAAGACATGAATAGACACTTCTCAAAAGAAGATACACAGGCAGCCAACAGACACATGAGAAAGTGCTCAGCCTCATTCGTCATCAGAGAAATGCAAATCAAAACCACATTGAGATACCACCTAATCCCAGTAGGAATGGTCATCATGAATAAAACAACAGATGCTGGTGAGGATGCAGAGAAAAAGGAACGCTTCTACACTGCTGGTGGGAATGCAAACGAGTGCAACCTCTTTGGAAGGCAGTGTGGGGATTTCTGAAAGAATTAGTGATTGACCTTCTGTATGACCCAGCAATCCCCCTATTGGGAATATACCCAGAGGAACTCAAATCATTCTACAAAAAAGATACCTGCACACGCATGTTTGTTGCAGCTCTATTCACAATAGCAAAAACATGGACTCAACTATGCTGCCCATCAAAGCTTGTTGGATTAAAAAAACGTGGTACATATACAAAATGGAATATTACACAGCCATAAAGAAGGACAAACATATGGACTTCACAGCAACTTGGATGGATTTAGAGTCGATCATAGTCAGTGATCTATCACAGAAACAAAGAACAGAGTGCCATAGGTTCTCACTCATCAGTAGACCTTGAACAATTATCATAATACTGTAAGAAAGCGATTGGCAGTAGTGGGAAATTACCAGGGGAGGGGAGGTGGGATTGGCAGTTGAGGGAAACTGCCAGAGGAGGGAGGGGCACACCTCATCAACAAGGGTACCTGCCTAATGAACATTTGTATACCTAACCCTGAATTGTACCCCGCATCTTTAAAATAAAAATAAAATAAAAAATAAATAAAATAAAAATATAGGCTGTAATATAGGCTGTACTATCAGGAAGTCTAACATACCTCAACTGGAGTCTCAAATGATGAGAGAGAAAATGACACAGACAATATTTGAAGATATAATAGTTTAGAGCTTTTTAAGACTATGAAGTTATCATTTCATTACCTTATGGTTTCTATGGCTTTTTTTCTGTTAAGATGTCAGCTTGTAGGCTAATTGTTGCTTTGAAGGTAATATATATCTGTTTAAAATAGATCTCTCTCTGTCTCTCTCTCTCTCTCTCTCTCTCTCTCTCTAAACTGCCTGCTTTTGAGATTTCTCTTTGCCTTTGGTTTTTAGTAATTTTAACATAATGTGCCTAGTTGCAATTTTCTTTTTATTTATTCTTCTTGAGTTATAGAACTTCTTGTATCTGTGGGCGAATAATATTTTTCATAGTAAAACCAATCAATAGATCAATGAAAATTGTCAACCCCCAAGTCTATACACAGTGAAAATATCCTTCAAGGATGAAAGTGAAATGAAGCCATTTTCTCACAAACCAAACCAAGGGAATTCATCATTAGTAAACCCCATCAAAGACTCTAAAGGATGCTCTTCAAGCAGAGGGCAAATGACCATATATGGAAACTCAGAAATTCAGAAAAGGATGAATAGCAACAAACAAGATAAACATGTCAGCAAATGTAAATAAGTATTGTTTTATAAGGTAATAATATATTTTAGGGGTTAACTATTTGAGAATTAAAATACATGATAACAATAGCATATAAGTTGAGAGGAGATAAATGGCATTAAAGTATTCCAGAGTCTCTGAAATTTTCTGGAAAGAGGTGAAATGTTAGTTTATAGTAGAATTTAATACGAAAATAATTTATATCTAAAAGAATAGCAAAAGGATGTGAAATTATAAATAGAGGGGAAGTAAAATAAAAAAGACACTTCATCAGTTGAAAATAGGCAAAAAAGAGAGCAAAAAGAATATAAAATGGGCAAAACAAATTAAAAGTAAATAGTAAGAGAGTAGATTATATTCAAATATATTAGTAATTATATTAAGTATAAATTCACCAAATATTCCAATTAAAAGAAAAAGACCAACAAATTAGATAAAACAATAGAATCTATCTTTGTGTTAGTATAGTCACATCCGAATTAAAATAATTGAACACAAACAGCAAATAACAGTGCCCTACATCTAGCAATTCCATGCCTAGATATATACCCAGCCAAAATGCATGCAGATCAGTACTATGAGACATGTACATAACTGATCATAGTAATACTATTTGTAAAATCCCACATAGGAAACAATCCCAACATCCATCAGTAGGTGGATGGATAAATAAATCATGGTGTGTTGATAAAATGCAGTACTTCTCATCAATACAAAATAATGAACCACTGATATAAACAATAATACAGATGAGCCTCACAAATATTTTTAAGCAAAAGAACCAGACACAACTGAGAACTTACTGTATGATTTCATTCATGCAAAGTTCAAAAAAGACAAAACTGAGCTCTGCTTTCTAAGTTAGTAGTGAGAGTTTGAGGAACAGAGAGGGAGTAGTGACTGTAAGTGGTACTTTGGTAATTTTGGGGATGCTGGGAATGTCCTATTTCTTGATTTGGGTAGTAGTTGCAAGGGTGGTTGGGCGGTCATTTTGCTTTGTGAGAATCTATTATGTGTTGTTTTTATCATTTGTGATTTTCCAGTATTTGTTATACATCATTTTTGTAGGAGTTTCAAATAAAATAAAACAAAACACCTCTTGATTACTCGTTCCTCTCTTTCCTGCCAGCCAGTCACAAAGTCCATGAATACAAAATAATGAACCACTGACACAAACAATGATATGGATGAACTTCACAAATATTGTGTCCATCATATATGCCCATTCCCACTGCATGACACTCTCCTAATTCTGATCTTTATTTTTTCACATATGAAATATTATAAATATGTACTAACTATTCCCTAGTTTTCCCTCATTCACATAACTGTCAGATGGATATTCCTAAAACATCATTTCTTACCTCCAAAACACTGAAAATACAACCTACTGCAGTAATCCCCTCTTTACAACCTACTGCAGTAATCCCCTCTTATCTGCAGGGCATATCTTCCAAGACTCCCAGTCGACACCTGAAACCTTTGATCATACTGAACCCTTTAGATACTAGGCTTTTTTCCCTCTATATACCTATGATAAATTTTAATTTATAAATTAGGCACAGTAAGAGGTTAACAACAACTAATAATAAAATAGAACAATTATAACAATCCACTATAATAAAAGTTATGGTGTCCCTCCCTTCCTCTCTTTCTTAAAATATTTTAATGTTTTCATACCATGGTTGACCAAAGGTAACTGAAACTTCAGAAAGTGAAACTGCAGATAAGGGGAGATTATGTTACTTGAAGGGGTATTGACTGAGAAGTTTTGACCAAGATATCAGGAAACTATGCTCAAAATTACGATGATCCCCAGCCTAAATTCTGGCAAATAGTGAGCACTTGAGGATCCGAGTAAAGGGCAGACACGTATGTGCAATTGAAAACAAAAGGTAACATCATTCCATTAGCAACCTGCAATCAATGAGAAGTGTAAGTAATCCTTACAGTTAACAATTATAGTGCTTTTCATATTTTGATTTATTTAGTCCTCATAAGTACATGTGATACACTGTTAGTACAGGTCTAGTTTCCCTTATCTGAAACACTTGGAACTAAAGCATTTCAGATGTCAGTTTGTTTGTTTTTTGGATCTTGGAATATTTGTATACATATAAGGAGATATTTGGGGATGGACCTGAGTCTAAATATGAAATTCATTGATGTTTCATACACACCCTATACACATAGCCTGAAGGTGATTCTATTTTTCTTGAAAATGTTGAATAAACCATGTTGTGAGCCTGTGTTTTGACTGTGACCCGTCACTTGAGGTCACGTGTGGAATTTTCCACTTGTGTCATGTCAGAGCTCAAGAAGTTTCAGATTTCGGATTTTCAGATTAGGGATACTCAAGCTACACCTGCATTTTACAGATAGGGAAACTGAGGCATAGATGGTATGTAACTTGCCCAGAGTCCTACAGGTGGGTAGCAAAATCGGGCTGTGGAACCAAGTATCTGGCTCCAGAATCCATGCCCTTAGCTTTCACACTATGCTGGCTCTCCAAGTATGAATAGCACTGGTTTCCAAAGAGAATCCTACTATAACTAAATTGAGCAGGACTCAGAGATCAAGAGAGAAATGTTAACTTTGTTTAGGGTTCATCTCTCACTTCCCACAAGTGAGATGCACGTGAGTAAGATCATACAGTGACTAAGGGGAAGACAAACAATTCTGATGTTACTATAAAAAGAACTATAATTAGATCCCTTCTCTCCCTGGAATTACCATGATCTCCCTGATTTGGTAGGATAATAAGTAGTGCAAATAGTTTTTCAGAGATTTTGTAGGAGAGTCATCCTAACACCTACTTTGAATAAGTCTTCTTTGTGAACCAGTTGAAAAAGGAGCTAAGTTCAAGGCATTTAATTCATTTTTTTCTTCTTTCAGTAATGCTACTTGGCGTCTTTCTTTTTATAAGAGTATTTTAATGTTCAACTGCTGGTTTTAATTTAACTTGTCATATTTCTACTTTTTTGTGCATGGGCCCAGAGGCCTTTGGGAAAAGGATACAGTTTTTAATAAGTCAAAACAATAAAAACCAGAAAAATCAATTTAAGTCAGTCATATTTTCAGCAATCTAAGTAGAAGACAAGAAATTTGTTTCTACCTCTTAAGTTGTACTTTTAGACTGCTAACCCTGAAAACCAGCTAAGGCACAGGAGAATTAAAATGGTCAAGGCCATGGTCATAGATAACCTAGGAAGATGCCATCATGGAAGACTGTTACATGGTAAGTAGGTCTTTTTATGTACGTTACACAAATGACAAAATGCACTGATACCATAGTGGCATATGGTATCTTATAGGAGCACTAAAGGTTTTAACTTGATTTGGTGTACACAGATGAATTCTGCTAAGATAGAACTTTTCTAAGTCAGTGACCCCAGGCAAGCCATAGGGTCACTGTTCTCCAGATCTGGGTGAGGAGGGTCACAACCATATATGTTTTTAAAAAGTCATATCATGAACAATCCATTTTGTTCTTTAGCTAATCACAAGGATTTAGTCTTCTCTGATTAACAATATCTCACAAAGGTTTCTCCATCTTATCTTCGCCCCAATTATTTTCTAATACGACATGTTATTGGTTTTACTCCTGGCATTTATTCATTTAATTATATCTTCTCAGCTTGTTCGCTTGTTCACTATCTAGCAAATCACTAGGTCACAAGCTCCATGAAGAGAGGAACTACATCTCGAGTTCATCATTGTATCTCCAGGGCTTGCACAGCGCCTGGTTGGAAAACTGCACAGTGCACAGTTGGTTCTCATATTGGTTGAAAGGATAAAAATAATGAATTCATAAATCAAGAAAATCATGCCAGTCGCAGTGACTCACACCTGCAATCCCAGTACTTTGGGAGGCCAAAGCGGGAGGACTGGTTGAGCCCAGGAGTTTGAAACCAGCCTAGGCAACACAGCAAGACCTCATCTCTACAAATAAAATAAAATAACAAAGTAAAACAAAAAAACAAAAAAATCGGGAGGGCAAGTGAGATTGAGTAGGACATAATTTTTGCATGGATGACAGAAAACTCTGATTTGGATTTTGTCGTTAGTTGGGAAAACATTGTCTTGTTTTTATGAGCAACTTCCTCCCTCCCTTCTTTCCTTTCTTCCTTCCTCTCTATCTCTTCCTTTTTCTTTCCTTTTTTAACCTAATGATTTGCAAAGCTACAGCCAGGATCTTAATAAATGTGAGAGAGATCAAATCAATATTTAGAAACTTTTTAATAAAAAACATGTGAAAAGTCCATTTGTAAGAATCATCAAAATCATTGTGAGGCTAAATTATTTTTCACAAGGAAGATTTGTATTATTCCTGGAAAATCCCACACACTTGGATAGAATCACAGACACTAGAGGGCAGTCCTAGACACCCTTGTGGTTCTTCTAAAGGCAGAATAAACACAGCAACCTAGTCTGGGATTTTAAAAACACTCGAATCAATAAATCAGATGCTCCAGGCTTCACCTCTTCCTGCAATTGGAGAACTTCCTCCATGACTTCCCCACTTATTAGTAGGAGACCTTAGGTGTCACACCTGAGTCCTGCAGCCTCCTCTAAGAGCTGAATGAAGGAATATCTGGCCAATTTAGACGGCCATAACGTCTTCCTCCTACAGGATGGATGTAATCACATGTTGTCATTGTCCTTGATCCATGAAGATGTCTGCAGCACTGCGCTCACGGAAGGCCTCTGCTGTCTAGCCCTGGCATGTGCAGGAACGGAGAGAATGCCTCAATTCCATCTTACATGCTTGCTTTCCCGAGGACCAGAGTGGTATTGCTCTGAAGCCTGGCACCTTATGGAGACTTTTTTTTTTTTTTTAAGCCTTTGAATATATTTCCACAGCCCCCTCTTGAACTAGACTCAAACATGAGCCCTTGGGGCATTGGACTCTTCAGTTGCCAGACTCCAAATTTACAACTAAGATGCTGTGTTTCCCCACCCCCACCTCCCAGAAGTTTCCTTTAGTCACTTTCACCCATAGTTACTAAAAGGTCCATCATCCCACTAACCCATCAGATGTGTGTAGGTTTTTCAGGATTCTGGAGTGAACTTGCCTAATTGAAACCTGTAAATCATTCAAAAACCTGTTTATAAGTTCAACCCCTCCCTCGCAAAGGCTGTGACTCTCAGGAAGATTTATTCCCAAATGTCAATGCTTTGGATGAACAGTTTTCCTCAATTACCTTCCCTTTAGAGGAAGAACTGCTTTATTTATTTTTATTTTTGTTTAAAGCAGAGCTGTTTTTAAAGGCTTGTTCTAAAAAGAGATCAAGTCAGAGTCTGGTTCTGACTACTGGGAATTTTCTTTCAGCTAAACTATTGGCTGTGCTTGAATTTCCGCCAATACAGGGGCCAGTGCTGCAGCACTTTTAAGTTAAAAGTGGCTAATAAAATCATGAAGGGAAATCATAAAAGAGAATTACAAACAAAATCATCAAAAAGGGGGAAAAAAAAGATTTTACTATAACAAAATTCACTCTCCAGGGACCAGAATAGAAAATTTGCAGACATAAGCTTATGTCAGCAGAGACACTTGACAAATTTAAAAGTCCTTTCCCCTCAGTAAGTTTAACTAACCAGTTTCTACTACTCAGCTGTTTCTAATATTGCAGGAAGACTGAGTAGAATTGGGCAAAAGAGAAATCCAAGATTATTTCAATTATCCAAAATACAAAAAGAGATTGAAAAACTACATTTCGTTTCTGATGCAGTCATTTTTAAAACTGATGGACCCTTGAAAAGCACACTGGTTCCACATTGGCTTATTTTGGAAATAGTTTAGTTAACATATTAATAGTATGGTTATATAAATGAAACAATCATTTTGGGGCTCTCATAATTCTTGATTTTAAGGCATGATTGTATCTCATCATGTAAAGAAATAGATTGCCACATAACGAGAAATAATAGTTATTAAGTTATGAATGTATTTGGTTAAAAATCACGCACTAACTGGTTAAAGGCTCCCTCCTGCATCTCTATTTTTAAATACTTCGTACATGGCTACAACTCAGAGATCATTTTTTCCTGTGGTACTCTTTACTTGTTTATTTTTGGAAAGTTTGGGCCAAATCTGTTCTGTATTTGACCTTTGGATTCCTTTCTTTTCATTTTAGGGAGAAAAAAAAAACCCTCTGTATACCTTTCCCAGTATTAAACGTACACATATACTTACATGCATGATAAACAATTCCCAGACTTGCTTTTCTGACAAATAAATCAGTGCTAGTCCATCTTTAAAATGTCAAACTTCTCATTCAACATGAGACCTGTCACTGTCCATGTGTTTCTTTGATAATTTCCCAGATCTTACCGATTGGCACGGTTCCCATGTGTCAGATGATGACATGTACAAGACACCTATTCAGACTTATCCTTCCCTGCAATTATTGTAGTGGCTTCTCCCCCCCCCCCCCCCGCCCCTGGCTTCTTGGAAGGTTTACTGCTCTCCCAGGCTTTTGGCCTCCCAGGGAGGTCAAAGAGCTTTGAATTAGTTTATTTTCCCTCCACCCTTTGAATACCAAGGTACAACTAAACCTTTTTTTAAACACCTTTTGGAAAAATATACAGTTGCTTTATGCTCTCAAGCACCTCTCCCAGGCATGTCCAAAGGGTCAGCCCACAATAGCTTGCTGCCTCTTGAAAAGTGACTTTCCATTATTATCATAGTTCAAAAATTATTTTTGATAGACTCAATAGCATGAGGAACTAGTTTTGGCATTTGATGGCATTTAAATCATACTACTTGCTCTGTGATCTTGCATATTAATATATCTTCCCAACCTTAATGTCCTGATCTGTAAAGTAAAAAAGTGACAATATTAAGAATAGACTTGTATAAGTCAAAAGCATGTGTGTTTTAAAAGAAAGAAACAAGAATAATTATATATTGAGAAGTCGATTTTTTTCCTTCCTACTCTATCTTGAACAAGAATAGCCGGGCTCGGTGGTTCAGCCTATAATCCCATGCCTTTGGGAGGCTGAGGTGAGTGGATTGCCTGAGCCCACGGGTTCGAGACCCGCCTGGGCAGCGAGACCTCATCTCTACAATAAATTAAAAAATCAGCCGGGCGTGATAGCGCATGTCTGTAATTCCGGCTACTTGGAACGCTGAGCGGAATGATCACCAGAGCCCAGC